>NC_136758.1:29150200-29200200 GCF_936440315.1 Barbus barbus
ATTATAATCATTTAGAAATAAACTATGTCTCCCTTTCTCTTCTAAGCAGAGAGTGTTTCAGGTTCATAAAGCTGTCATGTGTGATCAGATCAGCTCAGCACTGGACTTTATTATCCTGCAGACTTCATGCATCTCTTCTGCCTCAAGCAAACAGAGTCTAATAAGTCTAATAGGCGATGATCAAATCATATATCTGCTGAATTTAGGCTTGAATTAGAGGAACATCACAGAAAGGGCAGATGCTTAATGGGAATTCTTTCTTTTCTGGTCAGCGCAGCCATGAGATGCAGTTTACACGCTTCTGAAGTCCTGCTCCAGCAACAGAGGGTTTAATCCTGCTAATGTCTGGGACTTCTGAAGCGACCCAAAGCAGAACAACAGGAGGAAGGTGCAGAGCAAATTATGTTCATGAGAGCGGCAGCGCTGTTTGAACCTGAGAGCTGACCACCGGCTTTGATCTTACTGAGATCAGGACTGGATTCTTCACACACACACACACACACACGGAGAAAATTCAATAATGGATCTCTGGGAAAGAGGGCTGGGAGGCCTGAGTCACATGACAAGCCTAAGAAATCAGAATAAACCTAGACAACTGAGATTAATAGCAGTGAGTTTGATTTCACAAGCATAATTCCCAAATTACTCATTTAGGATATTAAAACGGGTAACACTGCACTATAAGGTTCATTAGTTAACTACATTAGTAAACATGAACTAAGAATGAACAATACTTCTACAGCATTTATTAATCTTAGTTAATTTCAGCATTTACTGATGCATTATTAAAATCACAAGCTGTGTTTGTTAACATTAGTTAATGCACTAACATGAATAAACAATGAACTGTATTTTTATTAACTAACATTAACAAAGATTAATAAATAGTGTACTAAATGTAGTGTTCATTGTTCGTTCGTGTTAATTAATACATTAATGTTACCTTAAGACGTTGTGGGAACATTATTTTGAAACGTTTCTAAAACATTGAAATCTCCAGTTTTCTTGTTGTGAATATAACGTTATTTAAAGGTTACAAAAATGTTTCCACTGACTTTATTTTCAACCAAAATATGTTATTTAAACATTAAAAGAACATTACAATGTCCAGTTTTCTTGTTTTTACTTACAACGTTCATCAAGTAACAAATAACATCATAAGAACATTCCAAAAATGTCATTCTAAGAATGTTTTCACAATATTATGAGAACTTTATTTTTATTAAAATATAACATTATTTGAACGTTTATTTGTAATATTCTTAGGACAATAAAATGCATGGTTTTCTTTGTGATTACAACATTATTTAAAGGTAACTAAAACATTTCTTAAATGTTCTACTAATATTATTTTTACCCAAAATATAACATTATATGAACTTTTAGTTGTAAATTATTTAAAGGTGACTACAATGTTTCTTAAACATTTTACTAAATTTTATTTTTACGCAAAATTTAACGCTATTTAAACGTTTATTTGTAATATTCTAAGAGTGTTAAAATTATTTAAAGGTGATGAAAACATTTCTTAAATGTTCTACTAAACTGTATCTTTACCAAAACTATTATTATATGTTATTATGTTATTTTAATGCTAAAAATGTTTCTTAGGACCTTCAAGTACAAATAACATCATGAGGACGCTCCGAGAATGTAGTTGTTTTCTCTTAATGTTATAAGCATGTATATGAAGAGTTTCGTTAGAAACCCAGCCGTTTTTCTCAGGCTCCTATGTGTACGTTCAGTATTTTAACTTTAATGTCAATACATTTCTTTCATTGCCATTAAAGTGAAATGACTGAACATAAACATAGGAGCCTGAGAAAAATTATCATTTTAAAAGAAAATTTCAAATATTTACATGTATTTCATATAATTGATATTATTTATAAATATTTTAAATGTATAAACTTAACATATTTTTCTTAAATATATACATGCATGTGTGTGTATTTATATAAACATAATAAATATACACAGTACACACACATATATTATATTTAAGTTTTATTTTGGATGAGATTAATCGCGATTAAACGTTTGACAGCACTAGTTTATATTCATATATTTATATTATATATAAATGTAACATTTGTCTTAAATATATACATAGATAATACATATGCACAGTACACACACATACAGTATACTATGTAAACACAAACTTTTATTTTCTTACCTGAGGCCATGGCACTCGATGTACTGGCTCCATTCAGATAGAAATGATTGCTGAGGTTCAAGTCTAACCGTGTGATCGTCCGACGGTTGCCGTTTTTGTCGATGACCTCTGTGGCGACTTTGGGCTCGTCTCTCGAGGAGCGTTTATTCCCATCATCCTCCTCAGGAAGCAACACAATCCGGTGGTTCATCTGGGGACTCGGGAGCTGAGAAGACAGAGGTGATAAGACAGGAGACATGCTCTGGAGACTGTTGGCAGGAGGATAAGACAGATTGAAGACCCCAGAGAGAGAGCTTGATGTGGGGCTTCTGCTCCAGGGACGAAGGTTAGAGCTTCTAGAGTTGGCGTCAATGGAGGGTGAGAAGTTAGATCTGGTTTTCTCATTGTCCACCTGAGTAAAGCGCTTGATCTCTTCTTGCTGGTGATCCAAGCTGGAATGAGATACAGGTTCCTCTTTGGAAGCCGTATGGTTTTGTTTTGTAGCCATTTCATCAATTCTCACGTCTCTTTGATTGATTTCCAAACTTGGTTGACTTTGTTGGTTTCCTTCAATATTCCTCATTATCTCCTTTTGGACACATCCATGTTGGTTTCCCAAGGGTTTTTTGTACTCCGAAGTGAGTTGGCTATCAAACTCCAACAGCTCTGCACAAAGATCCATTTCGGATTCAAAAGAACGAGGTTCTTCCATAAAATCCCACCCATCGTTTGCGATCTGGAAGTGTTCCTCCATCGGAGGAAAAACCTCGCTGGAGATGCTCACATAAGAGCCTGATCCTGGAGTATCTATGCCAGGGATGGAGATTGCTTTCGGAGAAAACTCGGATGCTCCACTTTGCACCTTTTTCTTTATCTCTTCAGCGCTCTTAGAACCCAGCTTCTTCAGCTTACGAACTCTTAAAGCTGCTCTCTTATGCTCTGGGGACGGAGAAATAGTGCTGTTAACATCACCTCCGAGATGTTCCCCATATCCTTCCAGAAGCTTTCCATCTTGGTTGCCCATCTTAATCCTGTGTGCGCAGTCACTGCATAAAGACAGGAGGTCTGTCAGCAGCTGATGGTGTTCTGCGGCGAGCCAGTGGAGCTGCACGACCGCTCCTTTAGTCGCCTCGCAGTAATACTGGCCTCTTTGTTTAGCGTCTTCATCTTGAGGCTGGACTTCCCGAGGGGTTTGGCCAGCTCGTGAGAAACCTCGGGACTTCCTCGTTGGGAAGTAGAGACTGATGAAGCACAGCTCCTGGATGGGTTTGTACAGACGCAGCACAGTGTGCGTGCCTTCCATTACGGAGGCCTGTTTTAATTAGTCACACTCCTAAATTAAGTTGGCGGTTGTCTCGTGGGTCTCGTCTCGAGTCGGGGACGGCCCGGGGTGGATTGACACGGCGGGTGTTCATCATCGGGGCGATCGAAGGCCTGTCAAAATGACGGAGGCTTTTAGTGAGACATAAACACTCATAAATCTGTTTTAAGATGCATGTAGACTTGAAGAGTTCAGATGCAACAGCCTCTAAGTACGTCTGACATTTTTCATAAAATGAGCATTTCTTTCTGGCTGCTATATATAGGTTTCTATGGTAGTACTGGTACTTCTGAATGGGTTGAGGCTGGGATTTAGTGCATTTGAAGGTTAAAGTACTTGATGAACATATACTATGTGTGGAGAGCATTCACTCAGTATCTTCATCTCATTTTTGACCAAGATGGCTTTTAGAGGCTTTTGCATTGGAACTGTTCAATTGTAAATATGCAACAGATTTTTATCTAAAAACCTTATTAACACACACATTTTTGCTTAGACATAGAGCTTTAAAATCCACAACAATATCAAAAGTTTCTTTAAATAATATTTTTGATTCATAGCCATTACAAATAGGTTTTAAAGTTATCAACAAGTATTAAATTTGGCTTGCACACTGAATTATTTTAAAAAGACAAAAAAAATGTGAACACTAAAAATGTTTTTTTTTTAAGTTGTCATTTTTGAAAATTAAATTATGATTTTTGGAGTACGTTTTACAAGAAAATGCTATTTTAGTCTTTCTACTTCATATTTAATTATATGCATTAATTGCTGAATCTCTGTAATTATTTGTGTAATTTACTAGCAATTTCTGAGTAAATTTGTTCTTCAGAGAATTAAATTAAAAATAATATTTAAAAGTAACCTTTGTACAATCATAAGCAAATATTGTCATAATCAACAGACATATCTTGTAATATTTCACTGTAAGACATGTTTACAGGCCAGCAAATAAACTGTGGAGATGCTTTGACAAAATATCTATGAATCCACATTGACTTTGTCTGCAATTTCTAAGTAAAAATAGTTTCTACATAATTTTTTGTTCAGTGTACAAAATTAGAAGTCATTTTTAAAAGTAAGCTTTGTAAATATCATTATAATGAACATATTAATCTTGTAATATTCCATGCATCGTAGCCGGGGTCTTACAACTGTTTGCCAGACATGTTTACAGGCCAGAAAATAAACTGTGGAGATGCTTTGGCAAAAATATCCATGAATGCACAACTAACAGTGGGTCTATTGATAATGTCATTCAGTACGCTTTTTCCTGCTAAAGCCTTTGAACTGTATGCATAATTATTTAAATACGCAGTTGAGTGAGTAGAGCACCCTTCATCATGAGCCTCATAATAATCAGCCATCACACACACACACACACACACACACACACACTCATTATAATGACACTTTAAAATAATGTGAGCTCATGCAGAAGCTGCTCACTGCATTCACTTTCACTATGTCCCTTTAAAACATGACATGACAGTTCAACAGTGATCAAACCCAAACAAACCAGTATCTTATATTGGTGCATTATAGGAGCGGTGCATTGAATAATCTGTACTATATTGAGCATCATTTATTATGCAGAAAGTTATTTTTGCACTGCTGCATCATTGATGCTTTAAACATACACTGCATTTCGCACAGCCACGCGATCACTTTGCATTTAACAATGCACCTTTAATGTTGCTAAAATATGATTACGATCAACTGCATTTGCATGACCTTTTCATATCTATAATAAAACATGGCATTAAGTTCGGCGTCTTTTTTGCTGCTGTTCGTCCAGCAAATAACACGCGGTATCTCATCAGCATTAACACATAATTTCAGCCTAAATGAACGTGTTTGATTTCTATAATCGAGTGTTATTTGAAGTTAATCGTGTTGAACTCACCCATCTGAGGCGCATGACGGATCCGCGTCTCTCTCTCGGAATAAAGTGCGTTCTGGAGGACAGCGCTCTCAGCCTGTGATTGACAGGCGCGCAGACCAATCAGAGGCGGCGGCGTTTGTATCCGCGGCTGTGATTGGTTGGCTTCAAGGCGGCCCCGCCCCCATCAGAAGTGTGTCATACAGCAAGCAGCAGTGCTGCAGAATGTCAGAAAGACAGCAGTATGGACTTAAAGGGGACAGAAGAACCTCTATCTATCTATTAAATAATTATATAAACGACTAAATATCCCCACAAGAATAATAAAACTTGAAAATATTTGAATGAAAATGAAACGCAGAAATGTTTGTGTGAGGGTTAAAAGAAGATTATCTCATTATAAATCAATATAAGTCAACAGAAAGTTCAAAGAAGCTAAATGCATGAAGAATAGAGCGGCGTCTGAATTTATGGGAATATATGAGAGGGGGGGG
The DNA here is from genome assembly GCF_936440315.1 of Barbus barbus. Taxonomy (NCBI): domain Eukaryota; kingdom Metazoa; phylum Chordata; class Actinopteri; order Cypriniformes; family Cyprinidae; genus Barbus; species Barbus barbus. The sequence continues at coordinate 29,156,056 of NC_136758.1, forward strand.
GGGGGGCATCATTGGGAGGCTAATGACTTTCACAAAGTGTTGATTTAGTGAGGTGTTTGTGTGCTCCTGAGTTTAATGATGAAAAATACTTTAGTAGATCATTTTTACACCATGGCAGGATGGAGTTAGGTGCGCCAATTTTAATCAAACTTCAAATGGTTTTCTGCGGAATTGGGCTTCTTTAAAGAGATAGTTCACCCAAAAAATGAAAATTCTGTTATTAATTACTCACCTTCATGTCGTCCCAGACCCGTTAGACCTCCGTTCATCTTCAGAACACAAATTAAGACATTTTTTATGAAATCCGAGAGCTCTCTGAGGGGCCCCGAGGGGGAACTGCGATTTCTACCGAGGGGCCTGAGTGAATATACTGTCCAGGGGGCCCAGAAACCATAGAAAGACATGAAGGTGCGTAATTAATGACAGGATTTTAATTTTGGGGTGAACTATCCTTTTAAGACTGTTGCCTCGGGTTGTTTATTATGTCCGGTTGAAGGGAAAACATGATATTTATCCCCTGGAATGTGAATTGCACCGGGAACCATACCACAAACGTGTGTTTAATCCCCGGAACGCGATTTTTTACCGTGGAACCTCTCTCAAAACCCGATCGGGCTAGTTTTGATAGGACGGGATTTATCTGGCAACCCTGCGTGACGGACACGCGCATCACGCGCTTTACTGTTCAAACCGAGGCACGTAACTTACAGTATAAATATTTACACTTACTGTAATATCTTGAGATGTCTTGATGTTTTGTGACTAGTAAATCGTAATTTGTTCAATTATCATTATGATAATCTAAAGAAAAAAAAAACATAAATATTAAAAGCCTACATATAAATATACACCAACTTTCATAAGAGCTCGCCATACAAGAGCGTAATATTGCTGCCAGTGTCTGGAGAAGTCCTGTATAAACACACTATGGGTTTATTGTAGTAACAGTAACTATAGTAACTGGATCTTGGCTGATAAAATCTCTAACTTTCAAAAGAAAACAATACACATAATGACGAATATGAGTTTATATCACAGATCAACTTCATCACCCAACCATTGCATTTCATATCATATGCAGTTTCAGCTGAAATAAGAGACTGTTGGCTTTATGAGTAGATGTATATTAGGACATATCACAGTTAAAAAGCGTCCTCAACCATTAAATCAAACGCTTAAGGCTCGTTGACACTGAGAACTCTATACAGATCATGATAACACTGTCAGGTCCTCCTGAGGCTATCTGCACACTGATATACTGTTTTATTATATTATTTTAATCTGTTATAGCTGGATAACTGGAAGAAAAAAAAATGTATCTAATGTTTTACTGGCATTATTAATACATTTAAAAAAGATGTTTATAATGACCCAACAATAATAAAACATATTTTTAATTAATTTAACAATGACTTAATATGATCACTTCATGTTGGTTTACATGTATATCTTTGCACTGGCAGACGATTTTATGCAAAAAAAAAAAAAAAAAAAAGGAATTAGTTGAGCTACAGGGAATACCTCTATTTTTATTTATTTACTTCTATTTCCACATATTTGATGTTGTTTTGCAGTCACACCACCGCTAGGAGGCAGCAGAGGATCAGATGTCAAATTATGGTTTTACCTGCATTGGCCAATGCTTATGTTTTAATTGAAGTAATAGCTTATTAAATTATTTAACAGAATATTTCCCAATAAACTGCCACTAATGTATTTAATTAATTTATACAAATATCTAGTTCTGAGCAAATCAAGTTAAAAAAAGTGTAATAATAATACTAAATATAAAAACATGGGACCCTGTAGTGTATCATATGACTCATATCTCACATAATTGATTACAAAAAGTGATTAGAATGACATGAAACCAGCAAGAAACAAGCAACACTAAAATATTTCACATGCATATGCTAAGACATTAGAAAATAAAAAATCTTCTGGTTTGCATTTAACATAGTTTCTAATAAACCTGGATGATTTTAGGTTGCTTCAAAAATAAAATAAAAATATCTGCTAAATACATAATTGTAAATTCTTCCATCCATCCATTCTTCAAACTGCTTATAGGGTCTCCGGATATATGTAGACCCTAAATGTAAAACATTTTTTAAAATTTTTGCAGGTTAAAAGAACAAGCCTTCATCTTCAAAACTGTCAGCAATGAACGATCAGATTCGTTTTGAAGCAGAACTGCAGCTTTGTCTCTAATATTGACATGAAGAGTCACATTTGCTGTCAGAGCAATCAATCCTACACCTCACTTTGCATTGCTTTCTTTCAAATCCATCACTTCATGTGACATTTCAAATGATTCATCCCTGTATTCTGGGCTGTATTTGTTAACATAGACATAATTAGCTGTTTATCTTCTGCAGTTACAGCCCATTGTGAGCCTGACATCATTTCACCAGTGAACAGAGCTCGATTAGTGTGTGTGTGTGTGTGTGTGTGTGTGTGTGTGACCTTGAACACAGCAGCAGGCTCTATACAGCGTCCCAGTTATCTACTTTACTCACTGCATGAAGAGCCAAAGTCACTTACCGGCTTCTCAAAGAAGAGCAGACACTGAGCTCTCATAGTTTAGGGAGACTGGGTCACACAATCTGTACGGTTTACAGACACTGGGCACTTACACACATGCTTGCTTTCTATAGCAATTAAATAACTCCATCATATGACAACAAAATGTGTTCAATTAACTCCATCTTACGGTCAGTTAAGCTCACTATATTAATATAAATATTATCTATGTTTTTTTTTTTTAAATATGCAACATTCATTATTTGTTATTGAATGCTATAATAATTAAAATATAATAGTACAATAACAATAATAAAATTAATATACAAAATGCTAATAATAAAAACAAATTCAGGCAGCAAAGTTCAGCTTTTTAAAAATGTTTAGGCAAAAACAAAAACATAATCAATTTATATACATAATAACATAAGAGAAGCAACCACATTAGTGTTTACATAAGAAATATAATAAATAAATAGATGCACATAAAATAAATAATAATAATATAATAAATATAACTATAAAACAATAATTCAGACAGAATTTTTTACTTTTTCGTTATATTTCGTTTACTTTTTTGAATTATTTTTTTATTTAATGCTAGACAAATAATTCTAATACATAACTAAATAAAAAATACATACAGGCAAATAAAACAATAATAATAATCATAATAATTTTGCATTTAAATTTATTAATTTATCGGACGCTTTTATCCAAAGCGACTTACAAATAAGCAATAATCAAGCAATAATCAAGCAATTTATCATAAAGACGCAATAAACACAATAAGTGCTAAATAAATTGTTCAGACGTCATTAAGGTTATTACAAGCTAAAACAGGGAGTGATTAAAGAAAGTAAAAGCACAGAGGATTTTTTCTCACGAAGTGCTGACGGAAAAATAATAATAGGAAAAAATAATGAATAAATAAATGTATAAAACAATAATAAATAATAAAGCGGCTCAAAGTTTTACACTTCCGCGTATTCATTAATTTTTTTAGTTAAATATTTTTTTTATTTATTAGAAACTATAACAAAACAGAAACATATCCAATACTTCACCTGTGTATTAATATGAATATGCGCCAGGCAGGCGTGACGTCAGAGCCGAAGCCCAATGCGGTTGAAGTGGACGCGTTGATCGGAGCGGCGCGGCGCGGCGCGTCTGACGGAGCTCGGCTCATCATGGCTGAAGCAGGAGACGCGGAGGATGAGATCCAGTTCCTGCGCACGGTGAGACTGCTTCTCTGTCAGGATATCTCTGATTTGTGTGTTTATCAAACACTGGTTCAAACGCGTTATATCGTGCGCGACGCGCCGCGAGACGATCGCTTCATTATAACGCAGTGGCGTTCAGTCAGAGATCCGCTTGATTATTAATAAACCGCTGATTATTGTCATGCACTTTGGTGTTTAATTGATGTGGGCAGATGATTAACGAGAATGAAGATTTTTCTTTGTGTTGTATTTGACACATTAAGCTCATTTACTCTCGAATTAATGAATTATGAGCTGTTCAATGTGACTAGTTAACATAAGTTTCATTTGATCTAAGACAGCTGGTGTGAAGCGCTAGAAATTCAGGTTGTTATGTGTTTATTTTGTATGTACACGTTTATATATGTGTATGTATACATGTGTGTCTCTCTCTGTGTGTGTGTGTGTGTGTGTGTGTCTCTCTCTCTGTGTGTGTGTGTGTCTGTGTGTCTCTCTCTGTGTGTGTGTGTGTGTGTGTGTGTGTGTGTGTCTCTCTCTCTCTGTGTGTGTGTGTGTGTGTGTGTGTCTCTCTCTGTGTGTGTGTCTCTGTGTGTGTGAGTGTGTGTGTGTGTGTGTGTGTGTGTGTGTGTCTGTGTGTCTCTCTCTGTGTGTGAGTGTGTGTGTGTGTGTGTGTGTCTGTGTCTCTCTCTCTCTCTGTGTGTGTGCGTGTGTGTGTGTCTCTCTCTCTCTCTGTGTGTGTGTGTGTGTGTGTGTGTGTGCATGTTTATGTGGTTTATGAGGACACAAATTTGTATAATGACATGGGTATGACAGAGGTATTACAATATGAAGGTGGTTTATGAGGACACTGCCTATGTCCCCGTAATTCAAAAGGCTTAAAAAACATACTAAATGGTGTTTTTTTGAAAATCTAAAAATGCACAAAGTCTCCTGTGAGGGCTAAGTTTAGGTGTAGGGTTGGTGTAGGGCAATAGCACACACAGTTTGTTCAGTATAAAAACCATTACACCTATGGAGAGTCCCCATAAACCACAAAAACCAATGTGTGTGTGTGTGTGTGTGTGTGCTGTGTGTGTGTGTTCATATGTTAAGAAGCCAGATTAAATTCTAATGAATCGATGTCAAGTCTCTTATTTATACATGCATATATAAATACAAACGTGCATGTGTGTGTATACAGCATGGATTTATACAGTATGTGTATCTAGATGTAAATATGTCTCTCTCTTTCTGATATATAGTCAGATATCTGAAACAGACTTTATTAGTAATATTTGTTTTATATGAATTGAGTTTTGACTGAATGAGATGCACATGAAATGATTGTAAAACAGATGCAGTGTTGAATCATGTGAAGTGAAGTTCTTGGGATGTTATATAGTGATTTTAATTGCACATCAAATTCTGTTTAAGCACCATATTCCAGTTGGAGACATATTCTAAATATGATATTTATAGCCTTCTTGTAGTTCAAAGAGAAGATCACAGCACTAACAATGCCAAGGTCGTGGGTTCGTTTCCGAAGAAAAGCATGAACATAAGCATAAAACTAATGTAAACCTAGAGCGCAGTGCAAGCTTTTTTTTTAAATGATAAAATCATTTGTTAAATGCATCAATGCAAATTCAACACAGTGTTCATCAACACTCTTAAAAATAAAGCTGCTTAAAAGGTTCTTCACAGCGATGCATAGAAGAACCATTTTTGGTTCCACAGAGAACGATTCAGTGGTGTTGTGTTTATGTTTTTGTGTTGTGATGGATTCACTGCAGCATTCAGCACACAGCTGTCTTTTTCTCTCTTTCTATCTTTCTCACTCAATTTTCAGTTCAATATGTGCTTTATTGGCATGACAATTGTTTCTATGAATGGCCAAAGCATAGTGTTTACATTGAATCTAGAACAGATATATATGCAACAAAACATGCATTTATATACATTTCAAAAGTAGAACAAATCTACATTTTAGAATTCTATGAATTCTAAGAGGAATTACTTCTCTTTGTCTCTCTCTCTCTCTCTGTTCCTCTTCATGAACTCTTCACAGCTCAGTCTGTCTGTCTCATGCAACTCATTTCCATAGTCGTGTCTGCTCCTATATACTGTATTATTCTGTAAATGTGTATTATAGTGAGCTTTGGATCAGTGATGATGATGGTGTTGCTCTTCATCATGTCTGATCAGTGTAATGTGCCGTGTGTGTTGATGTAAACCGCACACAGCTGTATGTCAGATAGTGTAACTCGTGTCAGATGTGTTCATTTGTGCTGCTCACTGTATAGCTTCTGTTATTTATTCAGTATAAATAGATGCATGGTAATTATATTTCATCATAAGTTTGTGAATTATGTGTGTGTGAGAGAGTGAGACTGTGTGTTTGTAAGAGTGTGTGTGTGAGTCAGTATGTGAGAGTGCATGCGCACAAGACTGAGTGTGTGTGTGTGAGAGTGAGACTGTGAGGGCGTGTTTGTAAGAGTGTGTGTGTGTGTGTGAGAGATAGAGTGTGTGTGCACGTGCATGACTGAGTGTGTGTGTGCGCGTGTAAGAGAGAGTGAGACTGTGAGTGTGTGTTTGTAAGAGTGTGTGTGAGAGTGTATGAGTGTGAGAGTGTGTGAGTGAGTGTGCACGTGCATTAGAGTTAGTGTGTGAGAGTGCATGCGCACAAGACTGAGTGTGTGTGTGTGTGAGAGCGAGACTGTGAGGGTGTGTTTGTAAGAGTGTGTGTGTGTGTGTGAGAGACAGAGTGTGTGTGCACGTGCATGAGACTGAGTGTGTGTGTGCGCGTGTGAGAGAGAGTGAGACTGTGAGTGTGTGTTTGTAAGAGTGTGTGTGAGAGTGTATGAGTGTGAGAGTGTGTGAGTGAGTGTGCACGTGCGTTAGAGTTAGTGTGTGAGAGTGCATGCGCACAAGACTGAGTGTGTGTGTGTATGAGAGCGAGACTGAGGGTGTGTTTGTAAGAGTGTGTGTGTGTGTGAGAGACAGAGTGTGTGTGCACGTGCATGAGACTGAGTGTGTGTGTGCGCGTGTGAGAGAGAGTGAGACTGTGAGTGTGTGTTTGTAAGAGTGTGTGTGAGAGTGTATGAGTGTGAGAGTGTGTGAGTGAGTGTGCACGTGCATTAGAGTTAGTGTGTGAGAGTGCATACGCACAAGACTGAGTGTGTGAGTGGGACTGTGAGGGTGTGTTTGTAAGAGTGTGTGTGGGTGTGTGTGAGAGACAGAGTGTGTGTGCACGTGCATGAGACTGAGTGTGTGCGTGTGTGAGAGTTAGTGTGTGAGAGTGCATGCGCACAAGACTGAGTGTGTGTGTGTGTGAGTGTGAGACTGTGAGTGTGTGTTTGCAAGAGTGTGCATGAGAGTGAGTATGTGTGTGTGAGAGTGTTTGTGTGCATGTGCATGTGTGTGTGCACATTCGTGAGACAATGAGTGTGTAATAGTGTGCATCTGAGACTGAGTGTGTGCATGAGAGTGAGTGTGCATGCATGTGTGTGTGAGAGTGTGTGTGCATGTGCATGAGACTGAGAGTGTGTGTGTACATCTGTGTGTGTTTGAAAGTGTTTATGTGCTTGTGCATGTTTGTGTGTGTGATTTGTAAGACTGAGTGTGTGTGAGAGAGTGAGACTGTGCGTGTCTATAAGAGTGTGAATGTGAGACTGAGTGTGCATGCGTACATCTGTGTGATTATGTGCATTCGTGAGACTGTGTGCGTGAGTGTGCATGAGACTGTAAGAGTGTGTGCGTCTGTGAGTTGATGTTTTGTGTGTGTGTGTGTGTGTGCGCGAGACTTTAATTGGTGTGTATCTGTAAGTGCATTTGTGTGTGTGTGTGTGTGTGTGTGTGCATTTGTGTGTGTTGTGAGGTGCAGCATCAGGCTGCAGCAGTAAAGTGTGTGTGAGTGTGCGTGTGTCGTGTGTTGCATATTGTGTGTGTGTGCATGTGTTTGTATGTGTGTGCATGAGACTGTGTTTGTCTGTCTGTGTGTGTGTGTGTGTGTTGTGCAGTGCAGCATCAGGCTGCTGCAGTGAAGTGTGTGTGTGAGCAGCGTGGTCTCGCTGCAGAAATAACTCCCTGTTCTCTGTCTGTCTCTCCATACAAACACAGTATGGATTGATTTCACTCGGTGATTGTCTTTGTTTGTGGTTGTTTTTGGTCTTTCAGTCTGAATATCTGATAAACACATAAACTCTTTGTATTTCTTCTTGTGGACGCTGCTAATAAACAGCACAGCGAGTGTTTCCCCGGTGAATGTCTAATGTGAACTTATTTATTGACAATATTCATGAAATTGAAGATAGATTTGGTAACATTTTACTTAAAGCCTTTATGTATTATTTACAAAGGGCATAATGCATAATTATTCATAATTGGCATTGTAATAAATTATATCTTGTCGTAAATAATTATAACCAAATTTAAAATGCATAGTGTAACAATGAATTGATAAGTGTTATAATGTATTAACTGTGGTTACTATTATTGATGAGATGTACAATGCATTTTGGTGCATAAGCAAAGCATTAAAACTACTCTTATAATGCATTATGCATAAAGGCTTTAAGTAAAGTGTTACTATAGATTTTCTTTTAAATGAATGTAGAATATCAATTTTATTTGTTGGATTGTTTTATTTTGACAGTATGATTATATTTACTGTCTATTTACATAAAATTAATATTAAATATTAAAATTATATATAAAAAAAGAATAAAAATCAAATAAAATGTTATTAAATTATTAATAAAATATAATTAGATAAAATGACATCAAAACAATGTCATAAGATAGTATGCATAATAATAGGCTTAATCTTCTTCATGCATTTTTTTTTCTCATTTTTGAGTTAAAATATAAACAGGACATGTTGTTGATGAGATTCACCCTCAGAGCATGGAAATATTCTGGTGTCTCTTTTACATCACCTTCAGCCAGTTTACCGTGATTTACTGTCTCTATGTGTTTGTGTGTGTACACCTGTGGCACCTGTAGTTTATCTCACACACACACACACACACACACACACACACACACACACACACACACACACACACACCTGTTGTGTTGTCTGTGATGTGAATCGCGTCTGATATCAGAAGAATAAAGACACAGCGTCTGACGAGTGACATTCAGACATGCTTCTGTTTATCAGACTCGCTCCTGCTTCATGGACAGACAGATAAGAGAGAGAGAGAGTGTGTGTGTGTGTGTGTGTGTGTGTGTGAGAGTGATAAGGCCACTTCAGGACAGAGTTTAATTCAGTGTGACGGATCTGTGCCCGGGAACCTTTTCATCTTGAATGAAAGTGTAACCGCTCAGGATCAGATCTGAGCTTCATTTGCAGCAGACACTAGCAAAAGACTTGGTAATACAGTGTTTTTTGGACATTTACCATGGTATTTAATCTAAGGCATAGTACAATCTCAGGCTTTTTGTAAAGTTTTTTTCCATCAAATGAAGTGCAACTAGATTTTCAATTCAATTCAAGTTTATTTGTGTAGTGCTTACGATCCAAATCGATGCAAAGCTGCTTTACAGAAAATGTCAGTTTCTATTTGAAGGTTTCTACATTATATTTAGTAGCAGTTCATCAGTGCTGGAGGCTGTGTTTGTGGTGTTTACGTTTGTAAAAGCCTGTGCTATTGATATTCAATTACTAATATTTCATGTTTTCTGTTACATTCAGTTCTTTTTCTTAAAGTCTTAAAAAGCAGCTTAAACATGGTAAGATCTGCCTGTTTGACTGTTGTATTTTATTAAGATATAGTCGTGTATGAGTTTGTGCATTGATTCTTTATAATAGATCACCTTTTTTTTCTTATTTGTTGAAATCATGAAGCATCTACAGTTTAACAATAATCTATTTTAATGCAATCCAGAAAAATAAAATAATTTGAAAAAGTTTTTGTTAATCTTTAGGTTAACCTTTTTTTCTGGATTCCAATCAGTCTAATTAATAAATCTTAAAACGTATTCAATTCAACGACAAATTATTAAAGTTTATTAAACTTTTTATAAAATCTATTTTATTTTGTCCTAAATTCAGTTTTCTGCTTCAATTTTTCTGGATTCAGTTTTAATGGCTAAATTAAATTTTAGAAATTAAAAAGCATTTATCATTAATTAAAATCATGAAGCTTTAACAATTTATCAGCAGTTTTTTTTTTTTTTTTAAAGTTTACCAAAAATGACATTTTATGAAATCTGATTTATTTTATATTTTCGAAGTACCATTTTATTTTCTCCCAAATTCTATAGATTTATTTTCTAGTTTCTGCTTTGTCTAATGAATTGAAATCATACAATTTGACATTTATCTTTAATATGTGATGTTTTTACAACACTATCCTGATGCTCAGAGGCTTGTGGCCGTATGTTTCTATATTACTCATATTCAGTAAAGCACACACGCATGTTTCAGTGGATCCTGATTGTGACGTATTACTGTAATTTAATCTGAAGCATTGTGTGTCTGTCAGGGATTGTTCAGATGGACAGATGAACACACACACACACACACACACACACACGTACGCTGTAGACAGTGTGTGAATGTCTGCTGTAATAAGTTATTGATCCACTAAATGAAGAAATGTGCTCCACTATTGTAAAGCAGCTCCGCTCAGCGCTGACACGACTGTATCAAAGGCTTTTTAGTCAAACACACACACACACACACACACACACACACACTCACACACACACACAGCAAAGATTCATAACGTATGACTCAAAACTAGTGGTGGGTGATGTAAGCAAAAAAATATTAAATTAATTCACGATATTTGTAATATCGATCTGTTCAGTGACGGTCTTATCAGACTGAATCCTGAGTAAAAAGTAAAGGTTTTTATTTTATTTATTTTTTGTTATTTTTAACTACTCATTAAAAGAATTGTTTTAATTGTTTAAATCGAGTAATTTTGTTCATGAATCAATATTTATACAAATTTCAATAAATCTAATTTATTTTGCTGTTTTGCTGGAGATTACGAGAAGAGCTGCGATAAACATTATTTGTAACAGTTTAAACTAATTTATCACAGTTTAACAGATTTGTTGAAAAATATAATTGTTTTTTTATAATAAATGTATATATTGTTTTTTCATGATATGATTGTAATGTATAATAATCAGCGTGATTATATAGCTACACACAATTTTCTGATTATATATCAGTATGCTTAATATATATATATATATTTTTTTAAGTGACTACTACTACCAAAAAATAAATAAAATAACTACATAAAACAAATGAATAAATAAAACTATAGTAATATTTCACTGTAAAACATTTAGAATCTTTAGGGAAAATGATCTAAAAAGACTATGATGAGCAGATCATGTGTAAATAAACGCAGTGCTGCACTTTACTGAGACACAGAGTAATATACACTTATATACAATATAATATACAAATCATAGCCTTACATTACACCGAGTCATTTGGGGTTTGTTGTGCCGTAGTTTTTTTCACACACACTCCCACGTACAGATTTAATTGATTTCTGCAGTGACTGCTCTAAACACCAATGTTTCACAAGTGTATACTGTTACATGCTTATCCGATAGCTCTTATATTTCCTATATGGGTTTATGTATATGCTTTATGTTTTTTAAGATGAACTGTTTTTCTAAGGCAATGTTAGATTCCTGTCGTAGCTATGCAAAGCTTCAAAAACAGTATCATGGCTATTAAACTCTATCTTATGATTTTAAATCTGTATTTAACCTCAGAATGATTTTAAAGTGGCCGTGCTTCAAAGGGAACACTGCATGCCTATTTTCCACGAGTTGGTATGATTCTTTAGGGTCTTCTTGAAATGGTCTCAGTGGTCGTGAAAAACCACCCTTTTTTATCTCGTCAAAAACAGCTCTCGTTTCGGTGCATATCTCTTTACATGCTAATGAGCTCGGCTCACCCCGCCCCTCTCTTCTGTGGAAGAGCAATCATAAATCATAAATATAAAGTGTGAGACTTCTTCTTCTGGAGGTGCAGCTGGATCATGAACAATGGGTACTGATCCATCCTTGAGTTTGAACTTTCTATAGCTAGACGTCTGATGTCCTGAATGTCACTGATGTGTCTGTAATGCTGTGGTTGTGTCTGATCCAGTGTCTCTCCTCGTTCACTAGGTCATCAGGATGAGATGCGTCGCCTACTGAGGGCACTTACTCTTAAAGCTGCTGATGTTTACTGTGCTGAATGAAATATCTGCATGTCGTAACTCACGGCGCAGAGTAAAACGCAGCCTGAACCGGTTTAACTCTGTCATCAAACTGCTTATGAATCTGATTCATTTCTCCCAATGCTCTTATCTTTCTGGATTTCGTTTTAATGCTTCAATTACATTTTTGGATCTACAAAGCATGCATAATTAATTAAAAACATGAACCCTAAAAATATTTAACAACAAAATTATTCAAATTTTACAAAAACGGCCTTTTTATGGCTCCATGAATCCGTTTTATTTTCCCAGAGTTCCATTTTTTCATTTCTAATTAGTTGAAAGTCTACAATTTAACATCTATTTATTAAACATTTTAAATTCTGTTTTTTTCTTTTTCATTTCCTTTTTGGATTCCAATGTAATGGTTGAATTAAATTTCAGTAAAAAAAAACATAATTAATTGAAATCTTGAAACTTATGCAATTATTACAAATTATTAAAGCTTAACAAAAATTCAATTTTATAAAATGTTTAATTGTTTCCTAAATTCGGGTTTTCTGCTTTAATTTTTCTGGATTCTGTTTTAATGGTTAAATGAAACTTTAGCAATTCAAAAGCATGTATAATTAATTATTAAAATAATTAAAATCGTGAAGCTTTTACGGTTTACTTTTACCATAAATTACTTTTTATGAACTTTTTTTTTCTCCAAGTACCGTTTTATTTCCGCAGATTTTTTTCTGGATTCTGCTTTGTCTAATTAATTGAAATCATACAATTTATATAATTTAACATAAATATATTAAAGTTTAAAAACTACATATCATGAAATCAAATTTCATGTTTGCCTTTTTTCTGGATTCTTTTTTTAGGTTAAATGTTAATCAAAAACACGTCTAATCAACTGAATTATTACAAATCATTAAAGTAAAAAAAAAAAACACATTCATTTTAATAAAATCTGTTATTTAATTTGGTTTTCTGCTTTAATTTTTCTGGATTCGGTTTTAATATTTAAATGAAATTTTAGCAGTTAAAAAGCATGTATAATTAATTATTAAAACAATTAAAATCGTAAATCCTTTACAATTTACCAGCAGTTTTTTAAAAGTTTACCAAAAATGACATTTTATGAAATCAGTATTTTTTTTTTTTTTTTTTTTTTTTCAAAATCCAGTTTTCTTTTTCCCAAATTCTGCAGATTTTTTGGATTCTGCTTTGTCTAATTAATTAAAATCATAAAATTTATATAATTTTAAAAAAGGTTTGTTAAAGTTGAACAAAAACTAGATTTCATGAAATGCTATTTATTTTTCCCAAATTTCATTTTTCAGCGTTTATTTTGGCAGAAATCTGCAGGAAGACCTCAGTGCTTCTTTTTGTTGACAACAGATTCATTATGAATTTGGGAAGATGTTTGTTGCACGTATCTCATTGTCACATGCCTGTAAATAAATGAATAAAATGTTACTGAGCAGCTGAGGAGTAACAGTGTTTCAGTGCAGCTTTGAATATACATGCAATCCGTGCGTGTTTTAGAAAACATAGCATTCTGCAGTTTATGTACTAATCGTTTTTTGGCCATTTTGCTATTTCAATCATCATACAGTAACCAGCAACACCCACCGCTCTCTCTTCTCATCGGAGACATGAGATGCAGCGCTAAGCAGTCTCTCGCTGTCGGTGCTTGTAATGATTTTTGCGTCTTTCTCAGACAGTGCAGACGTGTTTGCTGCATTAGTGCATGCCTCTATTTGATCGCGTCACGTCATTGTTCGGGGCATATTATTCTGTCTTTTTGCTCGTTCAGTTTTGGAACATTTGGTGCATCCCTAGAAGTACCGTCTCAAATGATTATGTAGTGTCATTTTCTTCTGATTTTGAGTCATTATCTTGCTGTTTTTGAGCGCCTGTGGAGCTGAAATAATCCCATAATGCAGCAGCAGCTGATCTCTTCCTCTGCTGACATTTACAGTCTCAGTTTCCACAGAAACCTGTCTCTTCCAGAGCCGCTGTGAGCCAGAAGCTCCTCAGATAACCAGGATCTTCTCCAGCAGATGTGTTTAGTGTGTGATCTGTGGAGTAAAGCCCCGGCTCATTTCATTTCATTTATTTGATTTAATCAGGGACAATGCACATTAATAGTACATGCAATATGTCAAATGCGCCAGATTTAGCCAACACTGGGTAATTTTCATGCGTAGTCCCTTTTGGCAGGTTGATGTTAAGGAAATATAATATATTTTAACAAAATATAAACAAAGAATATTAATACACCAAATTAAGAACAAGGAGAACATATGAAAACAGAAGGAACAAATAAACTAAGAATATTGAAACACAATTAATAGAATATTTTATATATATATATATATATATATATAATAATAATAATAATAATAATAATAATATAAAAAAAATATTATTACATTTTTATAAATTAAATTTTTGTACTTTTTTGGTAATTTAAAACGCTATTCTAATTGTTGAAATCATAAAAATGGAATTTAACAACAATTTAATATTTAACAAATCAAATTTTAGGGCTGTATGAAATTAGTTTTTTCTGAATTTTGTAAATAGTTTAATTATAGTTGAATAATCAAAATGCATATCTAATCAACTGAATTCATAAAACTCTTAATGGTTTGACAGCACTAATTTATAATTATAATATAATCAATAATATTAATGATGAATATTATAAGCTATTATTGTTAAATATTCTATTTTGTGAATTACCTTCCCCTGTGCACTAATACATTAAAGTTAAATAAGTTAAACTTTAGTTGCAGACTTTAGATTTCAATAGCAGTCTTTTTGTGCTTTTGTTCGTTCAGATTTGCCAGATTCCATGTTGTTGTGACTGGATTGTCTTCAGACGGTCATTAGTCTGTGTTTAGTCTGATCTGAGCGCGTCTCGCTCCAGGAACAGACTGTTGGCTCAGGAACGGCCGGCACCTGCGGCTCTAACACTCGGTTCTGCCCTCTAAACCATGCTTTATAGAGATGCTCCTGTCAGAGTGTGTGTGTGTGTGTGTCGTCTGAGAGATGCTTGTGCGGTCAGCAGTGTGTTTAATGAAAGAAAAGCGTTCCGTCAGCTTGTGTGTTTACAGTCGGGGATAAATGCAGACGCAGTGTTTCAGAGAGAGATGTTGCTCTCAATAAACCTCCTCCAGCTCTGCTCTCAGTGTGTGTGTGTGTGTGTGTGTGTGTGTTTGACAACTGACAATATAGATTAATCCATCTGTGGTTTGATTAGCCGATATAAATTCTTACATTTCCAAGATTGATCTTTTAGTCTATGCTGTTGTGTTTTTTCATTATTTGTAGTGCACCTGCCATCCGGTGTTATTTTAGCATTATTTCAATACTTTTGTTATTGTTTTTTTTTTTTTTTCATTTAGGCTAAATAAATAAAAAAAATCTAATTTTATGTGCTTTTTGTCATTTTTATTAATTAATTTTTTTAGGTTGAATTTATTTTTTATTTTATTTTTTGTTTTTATTTCAGTTTTAGTCTTTATTTATTTCCAGTTAGTAATTTTAACTTAATTATTATAGTTAGTTATCAAGCCAAATGTTTTTATTTTTAAGTTTGAATTTTATGTGGTTTGTAATTTTTTTTTTTTTATTTCTTGGTTGATTTTCTTTAATTTTTTTAGTTTTTATTTCAGTTTTAGTCTTTATTTATTTCCAATAATCGCAGTAATCTTTGGTACTTTGTTGCTTTTGATATGAAACAAAGTGTCAGCTCTCAAATTCTGTCAATTTCAAATCAAAGTTTATTTATAAAGCACTCTAAAAACCAAAGTGTACAACAAAGTGCTGTGCAATTGTACAAGTAAAATAAAAATAGAATACTGTAAGATATACTGTACAGTATACAATACAAGAAAACATGATTATAAAATTAGCGCATGACTGGTTTTGAATCTCATGAATGTACATATTCATTATATGTTTACTTTAACCTCATGGTGTTGTCTTTATTATTTAATGTCAATTTGTATAAATCTGTATAAATTTGTATAAATCTTATATCATTAAAAGGTTTATATAAAGCTGCCCTATACGTGCAAAATTAATTATATATAAATTATACATGTATATTTAAATTAAATATATTAAATTATATTACACTTTTACATATATTATAAAAAATACATTATAGTATTTTATCTTTATCTTTATCTAGTCTTGTCTTTTTTTTCTAATTTTATTTTTATATGGTTTGTATGTATTGTAATGTTTGTTGAATATAGAATATTTGCCTTGAAATGACAATAAATTTAAATGCAGCCATTACTGTAGAAACATTATGGAAATCCTGTAGCTCAAACAATATAAAATCACCTGGCAAATGCATAAATACAACTGTATCTGGTTTGTGATTCCTCTTTCCTTTGGGAAATGACCTGGATTCCCCAGACAGACATTTGCTGCTGATGCTGATGCAGTGATCAAGTGCTTTTCATTTGTTTTAGTGTCTACTGAAGCATGCATATGTTTTGATCCTCTGGCTGTATTTCATTTGCATTTATTTATTCATTTAGTAGATGCTTTTGCCCAAAGTGACTTTTATAATTGAGAATAAAACAGGCAGAAGTGATTCATCTAAACTCTGGATCATCACCGGATGGATTGCATGAAATATACAGTGCAGGCAGTTTGACGTTTATTTGGTCTGTAAATGAACCATTATGTTCATTATAGTCTCGCTCTTAAACTCGTGTTTGTTTCTAAATGTGAGTCATTAAAGTACACGGTCACTTCAGTCTCGTTACAGCCACTCATCTCTTCCTCTGATGTTTGAGCAAACACTTAAAAACATGTGCAGGCCTGAATTTAGGATTTTTAATAACGTTTTTAACATAAAATAAAATGTGTCAGTCATACATAAATGAAACAGGTCAGATTTATGCACTTTAAATTTATTATGAACTATTTGCATCTGTTTGATTTTATTTAATCTTATTTTGAGAATTAATTTATTCAAATTGTTTAGAATCAGCATATTTCTTTAAATGTATTCTGTCATTTAATAAAAAACAAATATAAAAAAGGTAATTGTGATTTTATCTTACAATTCAGACTTTTTTCTCAGAGTTTTGAGAAAAGTCCGAATTGCGCGATATAAAGATCGTATCGCGTGATATAAAGATCGAATTGCGCGATATAAAGTCTGTATTACGCGATATAAAGATGGAATCGCACGATATAACGATCGAATTACACGATATAAAGTCCAAATTGCGCGATATAAAGTCCGAATTGCACGATATAAAGACTGAATTGCGCGATATAAAGTCTGTATTACGCGATATAAAGACTGTATTACGCGATATAAAGATGGAATCGCACGATATAAAGTCCGAATTGCACGATATAACGATCGAATTACACGATATAAAGTCCAAATTGCGCGATATAAAGTCCGAATTGCACGATATAAAGACTGAATTGCACGATATAAAGATGGAATCGCACGATATAAAGTCCGAATTGCACGATATAACGATCGAATTACACGATATAAAGTCCAAATTGCGCGATATAAAGTCCGAATTGCACGATATAAAGACTGAATTGCACGATATAAAGATGGAATCGCACGATATAAAGTCCGAATTGCACGATATAACGATCGAATTACACGATATAAAGTCCAAATTGCGCGATATAAAGTCCGAATTACACGATATAAAGTCCAAATTGCGCGATATAAAGTCCAAATTGCGCGATATAAAGTCCGAATTACACGATATAAAGTCCAAATTGCGCGATATAAAGTCCGAATTACACGATATAAAGTCCAAATTGCACGATATAAAGACTGAATTGCGCGATATAAAGTCTGTATTACGCGATATAAAGATGGAATCGCACGATATAAAGTCCGAATTGCACGATATAACGATCGAATTACACGATATAAAGTCCAAATTGCGCGATATAAAGTCCGAATTGCACGATATAAAGACTGAATTGCGCGATATAAAGTCTGTATTACGCGATATAAAGATGGAATCGCACGATATAAAGTCCGAATTGCACGATATAACGATCGAATTACACGATATAAAGTCCAAATTGCGCGATATAAAGTCCGAATTGCACGATATAAAGACTGAATTGCACGATATAAAGACTGAATTGCACGATATAAAGACTGAATTGCACGATATAAAGATCGAATTGCATGATATAAAGATCGAATTGTGCAATATAAAGATCGAATTGTACGATATAAAGATCGAATTGTGCGATATAAAGATCGAATTGTACGATATAAAGTCCGAATTGCGCGATATAAAGATCGAATTACACGATATAATGTCCAAATTGCGCGATATAAAGTCCGAATTACACGATATAAAGTCCAAATTGCGCGATATAAAGTCCAAATTGCGCGATATAAAGTCCGAATTACACGATATAAAGTCCGAATTGCGCGATATAAAGTCCAAATTGCGCGATATAAAGTCCGAATTACGCGATATAAAGTCCAAATTGCGCGATATAAAGTCCGAATTACACGATATAAAGTCCAAATTGCGCGATATAAAGTCCGAATTACACGATATAAAGTCCAAATTGCGCGATATAAAGTCCGAATTGCACGATATAAAGTCCGAATTGCACGATATAAAGACTGAATTGCGCGATATAAAGACTGAATTGCGCGATATAAAGTCCGAATTGCACGATATAAAGTCCGAATTGCACGATATAAAGACTGAATTGCACGATATAAAGTCCGAATTGCACGATATAAAGTCCGAATTGCACGATATAAAGTCCGAATTGCACGATATAAAGTCCGAATTGCACGATATAAAGACAGAATTGCACGATATAAAGTCCGAATTGCACGATATAAAGACAGAATTGCACGATATAAAGACTGAATTGCACGATATAAAGACTGAATTGCACGATATAAAGACAGAATTGCACGATATAAAGTCCGAATTGCACGATATAAAGACAGAATTGCACGATATAAAGACTGAATTGCACGATATAAAGACTGAATTGCACGATATAAAGATCGAATTGCACGATATAAAGACAGAATTGCACGATATAAAGACAGAATTGCACGATATAAAGACAGAATTGCACGATATAAAGACAGAATTGCACGATATAAAGACTGAATTGCACGATATAAAGACAGAATTGCACGATATAAAGACAGAATTGCACGATATAAAGACTGAATTGCACGATATAAAGACAGAATTGCACGATATAAAGACAGAATTGCACGATATAAAGACAGAATTGCACGATATAAAGTCCGAATTGCACGATATAAAGACTGAATTGCACGATATAAAGACTGAATTGCACGATATAAAGACTGAATTGCACGATATAAAGTCCGAATTGCACGATATAAAGACAGAATTGCACGATATAAAGACTGAATTGCACGATATAAAGACTGAATTGCACGATATAAAGACAGAATTGCACGATATAAAGTCCGAATTGCACGATATAAAGACTGAATTGCACGATATAAAGACTGAATTGCACGATATAAAGACAGAATTGCACGATATAAAGACAGAATTGCATGATATAAAGACAGAATTGCACGATATAAAGACAGAATTGCACGATATAAAGTCCGAATTGCACGATATAAAGACTGAATTGCACGATATAAAGACAGAATTGCACGATATAAAGACAGAATTGCACGATATAAAGACAGAATTGCACGATATAAAGACAGAATTGCACGATATAAAGTCCGAATTGCACGATATAAAGACAGAATTGCACGATATAAAGTCCGAATTGCACGATATAAAGACTGAATTGCACGATATAAAGTCCGAATTGCACGATATAAAGTCGCATAATAAAAATATATAATAAGTCTTTGCCAGATGAATCATTGCGATTAATAAAAGAATCTCGTTTGCATTTGTTTCTCTCTCTCTCTGCTGATCTCAGACAGATTCTCTGATCTCCAGAGCTGTTTGAGGCGGCTGGGATGATAATGGGACACTAGTGATGAGTGTGTTGTGGTGATTTTGAGCGTTAATAGCTGATCTGAGTCACATCCGGTCCGTCTGAGTCACGCTTCACTTCAGCAAGACTTTCTACATTAATTTGATGACATTCTTGTTTTTTTTGTTTTTTTTTTACAAATGGCATATATATATATTAGGGGTGTAACGGTACACAAACATGATGGTTCATTATGTTCTGACGTCATTGTTCGGTACAGCTGCTGCTATCATAATCTTCATAATTTTTGCTCGTCACATTGGCAGAGGAAGGTGTGTGATCCGTTGACCTTTGACCCTCAGTGATGTGTCAGTGCAGCACAATGCAGATGTCATTCAGCCGTTTATATTTAATAAAGCAGACGGTGGGATGCTGCAGAACATTCCCTGAATAAATGAAGCATCTGGATATTGTGCTGCAGCATTTGAGAACATCAGCACATTCACCGGAGAAACACACACACACACACACACACACGAGCTGCGCTTCCATATGGAGTAATTCAGTTTGGTTGTGAAACTGCAGAAGGTTTGTGCTTGTATTCAGTCTTCAGTTTAATTCACTCTAACAGTAGCTGGCTCTTATAAAAACACTGAAACAAAGCAGCCTTCTGAAAAAGACATCTAGATATTGGTTGAAAATGTTCAGATTAGGGCTGCACAATATATCAAAATAAAGTCGATAGTGCTGTATGGCTTAGTGTGGTTTGTCAAATTTCACAGCCTGTGATTTAATTTAATTAATGCTTTACTGGTTTCAAGCATGACATTTGCACATGTGTTTGTGAGTTCTCACCTTACTGGTGTGCATGTAAACATGTATCTGTGAGTTCTGGTTTGTCTGACCGTGTTTGTTTCCTCAGGACGATGAGGTGGTTCTGCAGTGTGTGGCCTGCATTCAGAAGGAGAACCGCAAGTTCTGTCTGAGCGCCGAGGGTTTGGGGAACCGCTTGTGTTACCTGGAGCCCACGTCTGAGGCCAAGGTGAGGAGAATCATCATTCAATGATGGGTCATTCTGTGTCAACTCAACCAGAGGTCCCCGGCTTACATTTTTGATTTTGCTAATATTTTTTCTGAAGAAAGACAGACATGTACAATGATGAAAGCCAAAATATTAAATGTCATGGAGGATTATTTACTGAGTAATTCAATGTTTTGTAGAGGGCGGTCAAAATGGCCATTTTCACCTGAGATTCAGAGCCAAATTACAGGGGGGTCAAATTGACTTTAGAAAGATGGCAGCATCATAATGTTATTTTCACACAGAGACTGGTAGATCTATTAGTAAAATCTGTTTACTTTAGTAATCTTTGTTGCATTATGTGCCAGTGGTGACCATTCAAAAATGGGGAAACGCCACTTTTCCAGTTTTATCTCCAAAGTTTGCATGCCTGTAACTCAAGAAGTATTAATAATATCTTAATGCCCTTTTAGATATTGGGTCTTAACAAACTTTCCTTTTGGCATCTTAATTTTTAAGGCCCTATATGGTTCGGTTCCAGAGATATTGGAATTTTAATATGGCTTCAGGAGTAATTAAGTAATTAATGATATAATTTATCATTATAGCTATTATTGTTATAGTTACTGTCATAGTTATCATAGTTGTTCTAGTTATAGTTAATACAGTTATTGTTATGGTTGTCGTTATATGTATTCCATTGTTATAGTTATTGTCATAATTGTAATAGTTGTCATTGTGGTTATCATAATAGTTGTTGTTGTAGTTATTTTAGTTTCATTATAATTATTACAGCAGTTCTCGTTATAGTTATTGTGTTTATTATGACAGAACTATGGTTTATCTGCAATTAACAACTCATTAACAACAAATTTATATTCAAATATTTCATGCATAAAGAAATGCATCTATTCAATGTTTTTAGTGTACGAGGATGAGAAAGTTATATAGTCTTTAAGCAGTGTTGGGAGTAAGACGTACAGTAACGTATTACTTTTTGCTGTAACGCAGTAGTGTAAGGCATTACTAATCAATTTTCAGTAATATTTTACTCTGTACATGTTCAGTAACGCTTGCATTACAACACACTTTTAGCCCCCAATTATTATTATTATTATTATTATTATTAATTTAATTTAAACTCAGGCTCCTACTTTTGTATGTTCCTAGGGCCGGGCTTCGGGCTAATATTCACTCCATAGTTCAGACGCGGGCCTTTAGCAATTTAAAGCTTTCTATAGATATATTTATCATGTCTGTGAGGCATGTATTTCGGTTCATTTTTGTGAAGCGCTCCTGTTCAAGATAAAAGCACGACGTTTTGTTGATATTGTGAGTGCACACAAATAAAAGTAGACCCTTTATAGTTCAGAATGATGTATTACTCTTACCTTTATGAGCAAAAATTATGGCGTAAGTTGTTTCCATTGAAAAAAAATTGCAAATGATTGTGCTGGTGCCTCCATGTCCTGCGCTTTAGCTTCCACTCTCCGCACAAACTACTGATGCAGCGCACATTGATCTAGGTTTAACGTTTAAACATTGTTATATGCTTCAACTGTTTTAGTATATCTATAGATTTTATTTTAGGCAAGTCGTGATGATTTGAGAAGGCTAAATTGATCAAACATAAGCTATGATCAGCCTGTCGGTCTGCCGCTGGCCGCTTGGTCGTTACTTTAAGAAAGAAAAAACTTATTTAATGAACAAAAAATGCTCCAAACGTTTTTTCTAAATGAGAGAAAGGTAGCAGGGCTCTAGTACATTTTGTTATTTTAGAATGTTTAGTTCTACTTCTGTAGTTATTTTGGTGAAAGTAACTCAAAAGTAATACAGGAGTCATGTAACGCATTACAATTCTGAGACAGTAATATTGTAAGGTAAGGAATTACTTTTAAATAACAGTAACAAGTAATCTGTAATGTATTACAGTTTGGAAGTAACTTGCACAACACTGTCTTTAAGTCACGTGTTTTCAAATACAATATAAAAAAAAAATGCATTGACATTTGTCAGCATCAAAAAAAATTAAAAGTACATGCTCAACAAAAATAAAGTGCATCCTCATACCAAGGTTAAGTCTCAACACCGGTTATCACTTTCCCACCGCAGCACCGTCCCGCACTGTCATTTAGATTGTTTTAATAGTAATAAAAATCATTTAGTTCAGTTTCTCATTTAGCCTATTTGGTTCCACAGTATTTGCTGATTTTTATTTTATTTAAACTGTGATATTTTTCCCATTATTTTACATCAAGGTGTATGCAGTCTGTGCCTCCAAACTTTCCATCTCACTAATAAACGTTCTACGTTTTATAATTATTTGTTCCTCAGTCTTTACTGATTTTCAGTTTTGTATAGGCCTACCATGCATATTTAAAATTAGTAAGTTATCTATTTAAAACTGAAGGAGAGCCAGGAAAAGAGAGAAGACTCAAACGACGCCCCCCCCCCCCCACACGTCGATTAACCAGTGGGAACATTTCCTCAGTCACAACCCTACTTGATGCCTTTTTTCCTCCTTTCGGAATCCTTGCTGAACATGCGTTGGATGTGCTCCTCTGCCACAGAGAAAAACTTCCAGACCGGCGAAGACATGTTCTCAAACGATGACGTAATGAGCACAACACATGCTGAGAGTCACTGCAGTTTAAAGCTGCAATCACTTGCACTCGACAGAAGATGAATCTCAGATAAATCAGACTGATTGATTGATTTACCAGCAAGCATACTTTATCGGATTTAATTTATTTATCGGAGCAATAAAAATTACGTCATTTTCTCTCATATCGGTCGATAATTAATCTGTCCGATAAATATGGTGCATCCCTAGTTATGACTGTAGTTATCTTAGTTATTGTTGTGGTTCTGGTTGTTGGTGTGGAGCTGGACTTTATCTTTGCGTGTTTCTCATCCTGAGCTGTGGATGGAGTAAGTGCTCACCAGGATTAGTTCTGATCTCAAAGCAGTGATGGTAATTATCTGAGACGAGGAGGATGGATTGAGTTCATTATATGTGATTTCTATTCTTATGAGAGGCGTCGCTCCTCAGGGAGAAAGAGAACTAATGATCCACTTTCACACCTGATGAGCTTAAAACACTTCAGCCAGACTCGCTCCTGATCGATGACTGTCTGACCCAAACACACCTGCATCAGCAAGACCTTTGACCTCAAATACTGC
Source organism: Barbus barbus (assembly GCF_936440315.1). Taxonomy (NCBI): domain Eukaryota; kingdom Metazoa; phylum Chordata; class Actinopteri; order Cypriniformes; family Cyprinidae; genus Barbus; species Barbus barbus. The sequence continues at coordinate 29,180,142 of NC_136758.1, forward strand.
CTCAGAGTTTCAGCTATTTAACAACACGTTCACATGTTAATGGCTCTCTGATGATCGTTAATGGGCACAGCATGAAGGTAAACAAAATATTTAAATAAACAATATTTAGTAAGGGTTTCATTTTGATTAGTTTGTATTTTAAAATAATTTATTATTTTTTCATTTTTATGAATTAATTGTCAGTGTGTTTTATTTTGTTTAGCTTTTATTTTAAAAGTATTTATTTTTATACATTTAGTGTTTTGTTTTGATTTTTATCAAAAGTATTTAGTTTAATTTTAATGTTTTATGAATTGGCAGTACGTGTTTTATTTTGATTAGCTTTTATTTTAAAAGTATTTATTTTTATACATTATTAGTGTTTTATTTGGATGTTTTTGTATTTTTTTATGAATTAGTGTTTTGTTTTGATTTTTATTGTAAAAGCCTCAAAATATGCTTTTAATTTAAATATTTTTTAGTATTTTTTTAATTATTAGTGTTATTTTGATTCGTTTGTATTTTAATTAGTGTTTTATTTAGATTTTATTTGTAAAATTATTTATTTTCATTTTAATATTTTATAAAATAAATACATTTTTAGTAAGTTTTTTTTGTAAGTTTTTAATGGATTGGTGATATTTTGATTTGTTTTTATTTTAAGTATTCATTCTAATATTTTTGTGAATTAGTTAATTATTAGTAAGTTTATTTTTCTTTTAAGTATTTATTTTCATGAATCTTTAGGGTTGTATTTTGATATTTATTTTAATTATAAAATTTTTATGAATTAGTTTATTTTTTAGGTATTTTAAACTTATGAATTATTAGTTTTATTTAGATTAGTTTTAATTTCAACAGTACTGTAATGAAAATGTGTCAGTAGCATGCAGTAAGAGGTGGTATGTTTTAATTGCTCAGAAGAGCTGAAGTGCATCATTGGATTCTGATCCACCGTTTGAAGGCTTCAGCTCTGAGACTAAAGAATCAAGTGCTCTAACCCTTGATGTGACATGATCGTCCATCATCCACCACTGTCTGCTTTCTCTTGGGTCCTTGTCCCCTTATCTGTCACACAACAGAGGTCAAAGGTCACTGAACGCTCAGATAAAAACACTGTAATTCTGCCACACTACAGCGCCATGGATTTATGTTTTTGTAAACAGGTTAAAATGCTAATATTATTGAATTATTGTAAACTTATACAAATTAAGAACGATTTTCTAAAATTGTATTTTAAGGGCCTTATGAAATGCATTTGATTTTTTTCTTAAATTCAGTGTTTTAAGTTTTTTTTTTATGTTTTAATATTTTAAATAATTTTGATAATTTAAAATCAGTTCATAAAACATATTTATTTTTTATTTTATTATGAAATGTTTTTTTTTTTTCAGAAATTCTGTGTTGTATATTTAAATTTTTCTGGTATTCAACTGAATAATTTACATTTTATTAAAATCAAAATTAAACAAGCCCTTTCATTTTTGGCAAACAAGAGCAATTTACTAAAAGTTTAAGAAAAATTGTATTTTAAGGGCCCTATGAAATGCATTTTATTTTTTCTTAAATTCAGTGTTTTCCATTTAATTTTTTCTGAGTTAAATTTTTTAAAAATTAAATAAAAAATTAATTTTGTAGAATTTAAAATCAATTTAATTCGTAAAACATATTTATTTATTTTTTATTTTATTTTATTTTATTATGAAATGTTTTTTTTTTTCAGAAATTCTGTGTTGTGTATTTAAATTTTTCTGGTGATCAAATGAAGGAATGAAACATTAATTTACATTTTGTTAAAATCAAAATTAAACAAGCCCTTTAATTTTTGGCAAACAAAGTGCTGCACAACAGGCGTTTACTGTTAAAATTAAAACATGAAAGAAAAATGGTGTGATTTATTAAAAAAATACCACCAAAGTCAAGTGTGTATTTTGAGATCTTGGCAGCACACTGGTGAGATCTCAGCCCTTCAGGCGTGTTTCTGTCTTCATTGACGTCTGTCTGGATGCATCAGCTCCTGTCTCATCTGCAGTCGTTCAGTGTCGCTCTCGTTTGTCAGATTGATTTATCAACAGCATGTATTGTATTGTAGAAGCTCTGGCTCGTTTGTGTCGTAGAGCTGCTCCTCATGTTATGAGCCTTGAACATCGTTAGAGAAACAGCTCTTCGTTTAGAAATGCATCCGGATGACTTGATCCAGTTACTCTGCTAAAGATCAGGATTTAAAAAAAAATTAAAATTCACTCAAATGTTTTAGATCTTGGCATAACTGGAAAGCCAAGGCCCATTGTATTTTAACATTTTATAACTTTCCATAACCTTTGCAGGTCTAGAAATCAGTGTTAAAATCTGGGAAACAATATCTTGATCTTAGTAGTTGTAGCTTATTTTAATGCATGTTTTGAGTTTAAAATAATTTCAATTCATCTTCAGACCCCACCGGATGTTTACTGAAGGATCCAAACACTGTCTGTGTGTTTTAGTGTTATTTTAGTATAATTAATATACAATATTATACGTTTTTATTAAAATTTTAAAATGACATATATATATATTCTATAGTAAGGATCTCTTGAAGTTGGTTCTGTAGATGTTCTTCTGCAGGTCGCGTCCTAATAACAAACAGCTGAAGCTCGGAGCAGGTTTCTCCAGCAGACCTGGATTATCTGGACATTGTGATCCACTTCCAGGAGTTTTGTTTGCTGTTCCTCAGTAAAGGAGGGCAGTTTTCTGCTGCATTTATCTCCTCGTTGCTCACCTCATACTGTCAGCGGGATCTTCTGACCTCTTTGGCTTCAATCCCAAACCTGCTCCGAACACAGCGCCACTAAATCACACCGATCCTTCTGCATAATCAACTCCAGGATTGACCTGAAAATGAAGATCTCTGAATGCTTGCGGATGCCTGGTTATTAGACAGAGCTGACTTTAGTGGATTCATCAGTTTTTACTCTCAGAGTCCAGAACTACTTCCAGCAAACAACAAGAGCTGCAGAGGGTTTTGCAATTATTTCATGTTTTAAAACACACATTTTCACAGGCATTTCTTGCTGTTATTGATTGGATTTTCTACATCTAAATAAAATACAGGCTTTAAGGTGTGAGAAAGATCTGATGCTCAAACACGCGTCACATTTACTGAAGTTTATTCAGCTGAAAAAACTGAAAGTAAAGTTTATTTAAAAAACTATATAATTAAATGTATTGATAATCAACACTCTCTCTCTCTCTCTCTATATATATATATATATATATATATAACAGCAAAATTGCTCAAATTAAAATGAATACAGAAAATATAAATAAACTGATTTAGCATATTAATGAAAACTATAATGGCATCTCAATGACACTAAAGTAACACTGTTTGTACAAAATAAAACCTTCATTTATTATTTATTTTGTTATTTTGCTGTAGTTTCAGTGCATCAGTACTTCTTGCACACAGACACAAGTTTTGTAATTTGCACATAATATTGAGACTTTTTCTCTCACTTTATAATATCTTTCTTTGAGGTTTTAAAGATATAATGCAGGCTTTTCTTGTAGCTCAAACATGGCGCTAGCAACACCAAGGCCACGGGTTCGATTCCATGCATGAACTGAGATAAATGTGTGTTCAATGCTTTGGTTAAAGCGTCTGTCAGATGCATGCATTTTGTGTATTTGAGAGTAATGTGTGTTTCGAGGTGCATTGTAATACTAAAGTCATGTGTTTTTGTCTAAATGATTGTGTGTTTTTCTGTTTTCAGTGGCTGTTAAAGGAAAATCTGCTGTTTGTGAGCCTGAACCAGAGTTTTCTGTCTTGTTTTCTGTGTTTCAGTATGTTCCTCCAGATCTGTGCATCTGTAGTTTTGTTCTGGAGCAGTCGCTGTCTGTCCGCGCGCTGCAGGAGATGCTCGCCAATACCGGACAAAACAACGACGTACGTACAAAAACACACAGAACAATCAGAACCAATGTTATTGTGTTACGCATGAATATTGTGATGTGAAACAGTCTGTACATCAGGAGTGTATCGAGCAGTGCTGGGGAGTAAAGTTACATGTAACAGAATAACACTTTAATTTAAGTCCACTTTACACATTCTACTAACAGTTAGTAACTTTACAACTACATGTCAACTAGCAGTCATTAGAGTATTAGTAGACTGTCTGCTTAATATCTGCTAACACCTTACTTTGAGTCCACAGCATTAACATGATATTGTGGTGAAGTAAATGAATAATTAAATAATAACTAAAAAAAAGGTAAATTCTATATTATTACTCAATTTAAGCTTGTAGAAATTAAATTATATTAAAGTATATTTTACTTAGAATTATTTGTTATGTTTACAAGGATTCTTTAAGTTATGATTAAAAAGGTCAAATGTTTCACTGTTTTATGGTTGCTTTTGTGATTAGGTTTTAGTAACTTACTGTTTTGTGACATCTGGAGTTAATTTTCTACTCAAAAATGACCCATTCGTACTCGAACACTATCCACTGATTGCTACCGTCGTTGTCTGTTGAGGTCTCTGTGTTCATTTGGGTAATAATTATATTGAGGGGATATATTATTTTAAAAGGATAGCAAGCTGTCTACTTGTTTTTTCCCAGTGCTACATTAAGTGCATTTTATAAACCGTGACAGTAAGCAGGTTAATAGTTGAAGATCTAAAATAAGTTAAAATGTTATTTTGGTTCAACTCAATTAATCATATTTTTAATATAAATGAGTTTAAATGTTAAGTTAACACAACTTGAAATGATTTAATAGATTATATCATGTTGCATGTTTTAAGTAAAGAATGTTGAGTGAACTCAAATATTTAAGTTCATATAACAAAGATTATCTTGTTTATTTTAAGTAAAATTGTTCCGAGTTGGGTTTACTTTAAATGTGTGATGCAAAAGTGGTGCATATGTATTTTAAGTAAATCTAACACATAGGGTTGCAAAGGGGTGGAACATTTCCGGAAACTTTCCAAAAATCCCAGGAAGATTCCAGAAATTCCTGGAAAGTTTCCGAAATTAACTGGAAATTGTCCAAGTTTTTGCAACCCTACTAACACATGAGTTTTACCCGTGGGACTATAAGAATCATTGCAAGTATGTGTAAATGTATTCTACTAGCCCTAAACCTACCCTAACAGTCTACTCTGAGAGTTAGTACACATGTAGCTGCAAAGTTACGCATAGTTAGTAGAACTTTCAAAATAAAGTGTAACCAATAAATGTAACCGGAATCAGTTACAGTTACTGAGAAAAAATGTGTAATTAAATTACAGTTACTTATGAAAATGTTAGCGATTACAAAGGGGGTGGCATCTGAATATTTTCTCACACACACACACACACACAGACAGACAGACAGACAGACAGACACACACACACACACACACACACACACAGACAGACAGACAGACAGACACACACACAGACAGACAGACAGACAGACAGACAGACACACACAGACAGACAGGCAGACAGACAGACAGACACACACACACACACACACAGACAGACAGACAGACAGACAGACAGACAGACAGACAGACAGACACAGACACACACACACACGCGCAGGCACGCACACACACACACACAGACAGACACACACACACTGACAGACATGTTTTTTTCCAAAGCATTATTAGATGCAAAGATTTGATTTCAAAAACAGTATCATAACTATATCTTATGATTTTAAATCTGTATTTAACCTCAGAATGATCTCAAAGTAAAAAGAGGCACTAAAGTCTGATTTTGTGGTGGCTGTGCTTTAAAATTAAACTCAAGTGAAGAGTTCTACTGTAAGGTTTAAATGTTTCAAAATGATTATGACTATAACAGACTGTATTGCCTTTTTATTAAGCTTTTAAAACAACTTTAAACCATTTCAGACTGAAAACCATCAAACTCAAAACTTTTTAAACTTTTCAAACTTTCTGGTCCGGCTTTCTTGACAAACTTTTTTTATCTATTTTTTTATTTATTTCTGTTTTGGTTATTTTAGTACATCTAAAATATACACTAAATGAAATAAAATGTTTTTTTTAGATATTTATTTCCTTTTTTATATATGTGTTTTATAATTTCAGTTAACATTTATAATGAATGAAGAATATTTTCATGGTTTTAGTTTTAACTATAGAAACCTTTGGTCAGTTGGACTGGTGAGGGTTAAACTGACCGCCTCGAGGAATCTGAGGGTCAGGGTCTCAGTGTTGAGGGTTTACGGGTGGTTTAGTGTCTCTTCATGATCTGTTTGAAGCTGCAGGGCTTTTGTTTAAAGGTCAGGTGTCTTTAAGGTCCAAGCGAAGCTGCTTTTTCCCCCCGTGGATCATAAAGGTCTCCTCATTGGCTGCTGGGAGTCTGATGACCCACGACAGCTCTGATATTTGGCTTCGGTCTCCTGGAGCGTTTGCCATCGCTGGACAGATGCAATAACCCATACAGCAAATCAATACATTCTGGCCAAAGTGTGTTTCAAATATATGCTAAATACTTGTGAACCGTCAATGAAATATGTTTTTGAGATTGACAATTTATGAAGAGTTAATTTGCAAAAACTAATTTTCAGAAATCATGTTTTTCATTGTGCATTCCAATTAATCTCAATCAAACTGCAGTTAGAAACAAACTAAACAATAAAAACATGACATAATAAAAAAACAAAGTCATCTGTTTTTGCAAATAAACTCTTCATATTTAGTTTTAACCTTCATGTACACTGAAAAAAAATATATTCTTTTTTTTTTGTAAGGTAAGTGGTTGCAATCAATTTATTTTAGCTACATTTAAATAAAAAGAAAATGTTGAAAGTTAGTCAACTAAATTTATTTAATTGTAGCTAAAATAAATTGATTGCAACCACTTACCTTAAAAAAAATTAGTAAATTCAATGAATCTTTTTTTTCAGTAACTTAAATATATTTCAGAGGCAAGGAAATACATTTGCAATATTTCAGTAGCCTATATTTAGACTTTATTCATGATTTATTTTTATTCAAATTTGCTAAAACTGTTCAGACGTGTCATATACAACCCATTTTTCTTCAAATGTGACACATGTGAATGTATTTTCTTGGAGGGCAAAATATATTTTTTGCTTTTAAAATATATACTTTTTTTTTTTTTATATATCTTAAAAAAATATACAAAAAATATATTAGTACAAAGTATTTTTATGCATATATTTTGAAATTTTTAGCAGATATATTTTTGGGCTTTTTTGTGGATATTTTGAAATATAATTAAAAATATATTTTTTTGCTGTGTGGGAAATGCGTATGATATTATTTGCCTATGGTGTATTTGTTGTGTAACGATGGCAAACTGAAGATAAGTGAGTGTTTTGTGTTGTTTCTTCATGCCTCTCGCAGCAGTTCATCAGAAAGGTGAGTGACTCTCACTGAGCTCGTGTTATTATCTGTGTGTCTGATGATGGACTGACAGTAATCGTTGTGTTTTCAGACGGCTCAGAGCGGAGGACACCGGACCTTACTGTACGGCCACGCTATTCTCCTCAGACACTGCTTCAGCGGGATGGTTCGTCAGCCTTCAGCCTTCATCAGATCAGTTTGATGCGGAAGCCTGGTTCTGCCATTGAATTAAAAAATTAAAGAAATAGCGACTTTATCTCACAATTCTGAGAAGGTCAGCATGGCAAGATATGAAGTCACAATTGTGAGATATAAAATTAAGAATTACGAAAATTAAAATGAAGAATTGTGAGATTTTAAAATGAAGAATTAAGTTATTTAATAATTAATAATTAAGAGATTTAAAATTAAGAATTAAGAGATTTAAGAATTAAGAATTAAGATATTTAAGAATTAAGAGATTTAAGAATTAAGAGATTTAAAATTAAGAATTATGAGATTTAAGAATTAAGAATTAAGATATTTAAGAATTAAGAGATTTAAGAATTAAGAGATTTAAAATTAAGAATTATGAGATTTAAAATTAAGAATTAAGATATTTAAGAATTAAGAGATTTAAAATAAAGAATTATGAGATTTAAAATTAAGAATTATGAGATTTAAAATTAAGAATTAAGATATTTAAGAATTAAGAGATTTAAAATAAAGAATTAAGATATTTAAGAATTATGAGATTTAAAATTAAGAATTAAGATATTTAAGAATTAAGAGATTTAAAATAAAGAATTATGAGATTTAAAATTAAGAATTAAGATATTGAAGAATTAAGAGATTTAAAATAAAGAATTATGAGATTTAAAATAAAAGAATTGTGAGATCGAATTGAGAATTGCAAGATATAAATAGGCTTTTTTTCTCAGAATTATGAGGGAAATCTGAATTGTGAGATATAAAGTCTGTTACCTTTTTTTAAATATATTTTTATTTTATCTTGAGGCGGAAATAGTTTCCATGGTTTGCCTTTCTGCAGCTTGCGTGAACGTCTCATGTTTTGTGTTGCAGTTTCTGACGTGTTTGAAGACGTCGCGCTCGATGACAGATAAGCTGTCGTTTGATGTGGGGCTTCAGGAAGACTCGACAGGTGAAGCGTGATCGTTCAGACTGAAGGAGACGATGGCAGACACACACCTGATGATCTGTGTGTTTGTGTTTCTCAGGTGAGGCCTGCTGGTGGACCATTCACCCCGCGTCCAAACAGAGATCAGAGGGGGAGAAAGTGCGTATCGGAGATGATCTCATACTCGTCAGCGTCTCATCGGAGCGATATCTGGTGAGAATCAAGTACACTAAACATATATGTAGGTCCTGCAGATACACTTGATTTTCTTCAGGTGTGTGAATCTGTGAAATGAGCTTGAACATATCCAGACCATATTTACCACCAAAATAAAAAACATAATATTAATCATTTATTTTTAATCATTAAATTAAATTAAATTTGCTTTATGTATTTATTTAGTTTAATTGTATATATTTTTTTTAATTTCCATGACTGTTAAGATTTTAAGTGCTGTGAGCGTGTTTTTTTGCTTTTATAGTTTAATAGTATTTATTTATTTAGTTTAATTATGTATGTATTTTTTTAAATTTCATTTCCATAAATATTAAGCTTTTCAGGGCTGCAAACATTCATGTTTTGTTTTATCTAATTGTTTATTTCATTTAAGTTATGTATTTTTATTTAAAACATTTCAGTTAAAAGTATTATATTTATTTATTTATTCTCATGATAAGTATTTTAAGTCACTATATTATTTATATAAATATTTATATTTTATTTATGTGGCTATTAGGTTTTTCAGTAATGTAAATGTATTTATTTTGTTTTATAGTTCAAAATATTATTATTTAAATGTATTTATTTTTATTATTGTTTAATTCAAAATATTTCTTTACTCCTTCAGGCTTTTCAATGCAGTAAGCATATTTTGTTTTATAGTTCAAATTATTATTATTATTATTATTATTATTAATGAATAATATTTATTTATTTTACTGTTTTATAATTCAGAATTATTTATTCATTTAAGCTTTTATATATAGCTTTTTTATAGTTCATAAGGTAGCAGGAATGAGCCTTTTTTTTCCAGTAAGAATTCACTCTGAGTGTGTCTGAGCTTCAGAGGCTTCATACAGCAAATCAATGATTGACACTACCAGTGTGAAAACACAGTGACTCATGGCCGTGTCTGCAGTGTGTGTGTGATCTCCTGTGAGATGATCCGGTCCGGATGGGCTCAGACATGTCCAGTGTTAGTCATTCATCCACAGGCTCAGTGTGGCTCATGATCAGCAGCTGCTGTCTGATACACGTCCAAACATCAGTGTAATTATTAGTGGACGGTTAATTCTCCAGTTTATTCAAGCATATCCCATGACACCGAGCTCCTCGGTGCAAACGCATCATGAAACAGACATGAGGTGTTGCCATGGTAACGCTCGTGCACCTGTTCTCCGCAGCATCTGTCCATATCCAATGGCAGCATCCAGGTGGATGCGTCCTTCATGCAGACGTTGTGGAACGTCCATCCCACCTGCTCCGGGAGCAACGTGGAGGAAGGTCAGAGGTTATCAGTGCTGATTATGTCACTCATAACAAAGTTCTGTGTGTGTGTGTGTTGTGCTCCAGACATCATTTGATTTCCCAGGCTTCTCATCTGATGTTTTTATTTCTGTTGTCCTATAGGATACCTCCTTGGCGGTCATGTGATGCGTCTCTTTCACGGGCACGATGAGGTTCTGACGATCCCGGGATCTGATCAGAGTGAAGAAGAGCAGAGGTAGAAACCTTCATCTTGTCACTGTTATTTTAATGTTAAAATCAGTTCGTTATTATACCGCGGCAGCGGTTGCGGCAGTCGTCGTGTGAAGCCCTCCTAGTGTGAAGACCAAAGAGTGTAAAGACCATCGACTCTACCGTGCGACTCCACCGGGCAGGGACACCGGCAAGGGATAGTAGTAGCTTTTTATTTAATTTTTTCATTGATATGTTTATTATTGAAATGTTGTTGTTATATGCATGTGTCAATTTTATTTAATTTCTTTATTTTCTTAAATATGTGGGTAGATAGTATTTATAGAGTTGTAACTTTTTAGTTTTAGTTACTTTTTCTTATTTGTAAGTCGCTTTGGACAAAAGCGTCTGCTAAATGACAAAAGTAAAGTAAAGTAAGTAAAGTAATGTGTATTAATTTTATTTTCATTTTAGTAATTTTGTGTTTTTCCTTATTAGTTTGTTTTAGTCTCTGTGTGTGTGTATATGTGTGTGTGTGTGTGTATATATATATATATCTGTATATATATACTGTGTGTATATATATATATATATATATATATATATATATATATATATATATATATATATATATATATATATATATATATATATATATATATATATAATTTATTTATTTATTATTTCAGTTTTAATTTTAGTACATGAAATTATACTATAAGTGTGAAATGTTGCTGAAATTAATATTTTTCCAATATATGCAATTTTATTTTATTCAGTTTAAATAAACAAATACATATAAATAAATAAATATATATATATACATACGCACACACACACACACACAAACACACACACACATAAATAAATTGTGTAGTAATTGTGCAGTAATTGTTTTGTTTTTTATTATAACAAAATTAAAAAAAAAAAAATCCCATTGCAGCAACACAAACACAAATAAACAAGTAAATACATTTTATGTTTATTTTTGTAATAAATATGCATTTTCTTTTCTTTTTTCTTTGTAGTAATATTTTATTGGTCAAACATTAAACACACAGCATGTCAACAATAACTGGGATTTTTTCCATTACAACAACAAAAAAAGTAATAACTGGAAAAGTTTGACAAGAGAAGAACCCTGAAGAGCATTCAGCTTTTAAAGCTTCTGAAATCTTTTTTTTTATATTAATTGCAATTATTTTACTTGCTTATTTTCATCTATGGACTCTAAACGGTTGAGAAGCACATGATGAGCTACCGTACGTGATGTTCTTTACATCAGTTAGCAAGTTTAAGAAAATGGTGTCAGAATGATGTGTCATTTATCTGTGATGTGGGTCTGTGATGCAGCGTCTCGTAGGATCGGCGTAATGGCTGCTTGTCTATGTATAGCGAGTGTGTTTCAGACTGAAGTGGGTCGAGCTGAAGTAACCCAGGGCTGTCTGAGGATGCTGAAGATGTGATCGTAGGCGTGCGGCTTATTTTTAGCACTGGTGTTTAGCTCGTCGTCTACAGGATTAGATATCGGTCGTCAGCTCTGACCCGTGGCGCTGCGTCCTGTCCTTGAAATCTAATCAGAGAAACCTCTTCCTCTAAAGGGTTTTCTGCAGGACCTCCTTCAGATATATCGCAGATCTGTCACCGTGGAGGCCAGGAATGAATGATTCTGTTATTGTATAAGTGATGGAGAGAGTGTTTGTTCATTAAAATATAGGAGAACGTCCTCTGAGATGTGCAGCGCTTCTGAACTGATCAATAAAGCCGTCAGCGATCATGTGACGTTCATCTTTAGAGTCACCGTTAACAGAAAACTTCTTCTAAAGCATGTTAGTTGTAGCTCAGGTTAGTTTAGTCAGTTTTATGATTTAACTTCGTTATATGTGTGTATTACGGGTGTGCAATATTGATGAAAGATTATATCTTAATATTGACTTTGATTTTGTTGACAGTGATAATTAGTTGAGGTTGACCGATAGTGGGTTTTACCGATAACGATAACTAGGTTGGACCGCACTGGCTGATAACCTATTATTCAAACTAAAGTTTTTAAAAATCGATTCTAAATGATGAGACATAACATAGCAACCCAGAAAAACTATCAGTATGGGTTTTTGTCGATAGCCGATTATCGGTTATTCTCTTTTAGCAATCGATTATCGGTGCCGATTAATCTGATCAATTGGTTGACCTCTAATATTTAGACATTATTTTGTTAAGTGATGGAGGGAGTGTTTGTTTTATAAAATAGGTAAACACCCTCTATTAGATCAATAAAGCCGTCAGCAATCATGTGACGTTCATCTTTAGGGTCACCGTTAACAGAAAACCTTATCTAAAACACATTCGTTTAGGTCAGGTTAGTTTAAGTCAGGGTTTAGGGTTTAACTTTGTCAATATCACACACTCTTAATATATAATGAAAGATTATATCTTGAAGTTTACTAGGATTTTGTTGACCGTGGTAATTAGTTGAGGTCGACCGATATTTGGTTTTACCGATAACAATAACTAGTTTGGACCGCACTGGCCATTAATTGATTAATCAAACAAAAGTTTTTAAATGGATACTAAATGATAAGAAACATAACGCAGCATATGGTTCTGTTGTCGCATGATGGTTTGAAACTATTTTTGTTGGCGAATTAGAGCGAAAACAGACAATATTGTGTCTAAAACAATTTTATTTGTATTTGACTTGACATTTTAGAGTCGTTTGACTTTCTAAATCAAATCCACAGCCTGTTTAGACATCAAATTCAGTATGTAAACCTGTTTTCATTGGTGTTTTTCAGATTGGTGAACTATGAGACGGGTAAAGCCGGAGCAAAAGCCCGATCTCTCTGGCGGCTGGAGCCGTTACGCATCAGGTGAGAAGATCTAGTGCTCAGGTTTCCATCCAATGTGAGATCATTTCATTCAAAAGCCCTTCAGGATGTTCACTAGTAATCCTGTGACCATACCTACCCATAATTCCTGTGTGTGTGTGTTCAGCTGGTGTGGCAGTCACATCCGCTGGGGTCAGCCGTTTCGTCTGCGTCACCTGACCACCGGTCACTATCTGGCGCTGACGGAGGACCGAGGCGTCGTACTGCAGGACAGAGAGAGATCAGACACCACGTCCACAGCCTTCTGCTTCAGAGCCTCCAAGGTCTCACACATTCACCAAACACAACATTCACTACAAAGGGTTAAAGGAACTAAAAATATGTGCTCAAAATCAAAACAGATTTGTAGAAATGTGTCTCTGCATCAGTGTCTCAGCAATGGATGCTCTGCAGTGAATGGGTGCCGTCAGAATGAGAGTCCAAACAGCTGATAAAAACATCACAATAATCCACACCACTCCAGTCCATCAGTTAACATCTGGAGAAGACAAAAGCTGAAACTAATCCAGCATTAAGACGTTTTTAGCTAAAATACAGTCCATAATCCAGCTTCCTCCAGTGAAAAAGTGTTCTGGTCTGAATCAGGAGAGAAATCTGCACAGATCAAGCAGCGTTTACAAGACAAAACAGCTCTAAAATGTAATTATTTTGGATTCACACGATGTTAACTGATGGACTGGAGTGGTGTGGATTATTGTGATGTTTTTATCAGCTGTTTGGACTCTCATTCTGACGGCACCCATTCACTGCAGAGCATCCATTGCTGAGACACTGATGCAGAGACACATTTCTACAAACCTGACGAAGAAACAAACTCATATACATGGCCTGAGGTATATTGTATTTTACATTTCCAGTTCCTTTTTTAAGCAAATTATTATATTTTTTTTTGTGAACTATTCCTTTAAGAGTACCATATACCACACTGAAGTAATGTGCTGTAAAACAGCAGCACATATTGTAATATTTTTTTTTTTACAATTTTTGATTAAATAAACGCAGCCTTGGTGAACAGAAGAGACTTCTTTTTGACCCTGAGTATCACATTATTAATCAGTCAGCTCTCACAGAAACCGGTAATATTAGTCTAAATCACTGAGGTTTATGGATTTATTAGTGTTCTGTCTGTAAAGGACAGATGCTGTAAGTGAGACTGTATGATGTTTAATGCAGACAGTTATTCCAGCTCTCCAGGGGTCAATATTCAGTGAAGAGGAACTTCCTCCAGAGCTCGATTAAATATTATCATGAGTCCATTTGTCATCCAGTTATTCTTCCTCCTCTGCTTTGATTCTGCTCTTGATGTTCCAGCAGGGAAAACAAATCCAGCGTCTTAATTAGGATTCATCAGTTTTGCCTCTGGATGTGCTGTAATGTAATGTTCGTTTGTTGTGCTGTCATTGAGTCATTTTCATCTTGAATAGATTGATCATCATCGTGTTTTCAGGTCAAACTCACTCAGCAGCAGGACGCCACAGAATCACATGATTGATCAGAATCAGATCAGCTGTAAACAATTCATGCTTTCAGTTGAGTTTGTGCTAATGTTCAAATACACGACCATAAACTGTTCAAAAGTTTTTAAACAGTATGATTTTTAATGTTTTTTTGAAGAAGTCTCTTCTGCTCACGAAGCCTGCATTTATTTGATCCACAGTACAGTACAAACAGTAAACATCTGAAATATTTTTACTATTTAAAATTACTCTTTTCTTTTCATTTCATGTTAAATAATGTTGATATTCCAGACAAAGTCAGTTCTCCAGATGTCCAGTCTGTAATGTAGGCACTGAATGCCTGGTTTGTGTTCGTCCAGGAGAAGCTGGAGTGCAGTCTGAAGCGGGACATCGAGGGGATGGGAGTGGCGGAGATCAAATACGGAGATTCTCAGTGTTTCTTGATGCACGTGGCGACGGGTCTCTGGCTGTCCTATCAGGCGCCAGACGTCAAATCCGTTCGACTCGGGCCGCTCAAACGCCGGGTGAGGTTCACACCTTCTGTTGTGTAGTTTTGATCGTATATATCTTTGAAATGCTAGCACAGATGTAATGACTAGAGATGTTATTTTTGTATCATTCAGGTACTAAAACAGCTTTTTAATATTATTTTGAAGTAGATTTGATTTTTTGTTTTTGTTTTAAATTTAGTTAAAATGTAAGTAATTTTATTGTTTTTAATTTTTTATTATTTTTTAGTTTTACTTTATTTTAGTACTTAAAGGTAAAATAAATCAATATAAAATACATTGTCTTTTAATAGTTAATGTTTATTTTATTTCAGTTGGTGAAAATGTTTGTGTGTGTGTGTGGTTTTATTTTTTATTTATTTGATTATTAGTTTTAGTTATTTTAGTATTTCAAGTTATGTTAATGAAAAATGTTGCCTGAACTAAAATAAATAACTAAAATTATTATTTTATTTTATTTCAGTTCCTGAAGATGTGTGTGTGTGTGTGTGTGTGTGTTTTGTTTTAGTTTTAGATTTATTTTATTTTTTTATTATTTTTATTTATTAATTATTTATTCGTTTTTTTCATGTTTTATATTTTATTTCAGGTAATGTTTATATTATTTCAGTTACTGATTTTTTTGTGGTTTTAGATTTAGACTTATGTATTTATATTAAAATGTCTATCATCTTCATTAATTTTTAGTTAATTAAATTTTTTGTTTCAGTTAATGTTTAATTAATTTCAAATAATGAAAATGTTTTTAATTGTAGTTACCAAAGCAAGCTATACTAAAGTACGATGGGTAGTTGACTTTACTCAAACAGTGTCATCGGTGTCCTCTGGTGTGTCATGTTGTACTAATCTAACTAGTTAAGTAAAATTTAAAAACATTATCTACTTTTTGTGTAATTATGTGCATGCACTTTGTAAGCTCATTAATTTAGAGATAGACGGAATATTTTTTTCATGCACTTTGACTAGTAAATATCAAGGTATTACTGTCTGATACACAGAGCTTGTTTGTTTCAGCTCGTTCTCTGTGTTTCTCTGTTGTTCAGGTGTGTCTTCATTCAGAAGGACACATGGATGATGGTTTGACGTTACAGCGCTGTCAACACGAGGAATCGAGAGCCGCTCGAATCATCCGCAACACCACGCGACTCTTCAGCTGCTTCATCAGGTATCAGACGAGCTAGAACGAGTTTACAACACATCCAACACTCATGATTTTCTCAGAATTCTAAGGTTACGTCTCATGATTTTGAGGTGTATTCTCAGAATTCTAAGTTTATTCCACAGCCGTGTCACAGTGATGATAATTTGAATTAGTTTCACTGCCAGATGGTGCATCGGTGCACACAAACACGCGTTTATCAGGTTATATTTAGCTCTCACATGCATCTTGAGTGTTCTGCGTGAGTGAACCGAGTCGTGCTCCTGATACACCGTGTGCCGGCCTTCACCCGGGCCGCTTTCAGGAAATATGTTTCATAATCTTACATAAGTGATGCTGTTTTGGCTCAGAATCCAATCAGCGGGAAGCTGCATGTTATTCTGGGAAGCTCATTACTGTCACACAAGCGCTCTTGACACGTTTCAGGCCTCTTCAGCTTCATGCGTTCTGAGATGGCTCCTGTTTGCTGAGGCTCTGGTGGGTTTGAGTGGAAGCTTGCTCCTGCCATGGAATAAAAAAATAAAAAGCTAATTGCCAATTCTGAGTTTATATATCACAATTCATTGCACAAGACATTTTTTTCCCCTCAGGATTATAAATTTGCATCCTCTAAGTTTACCTCTCCCGATTATTGATGTTTATTTCTCTGATTTCTGTTTACATCTCACGATTCTGATTTGTTTTTCTAGGATTTCTGAGTTTACATCTCTTAAATTTCTTAGATTAGGTTTTTTTTTATATTCTGAGTTTAGATCTAATGATTTGAACTTTTTTAACTTTCTTATGTTTCATGTTTTAGATGTGTTTCTTGGAATTCTGAGTTTAAATCTGAGGATTCTCTCGTAAAAGAATTCTATCTCATGATTTTGACGTTTATTCTCAGAATTCTGAATTTACGTCTCACACTTTTTGACATTTTTCTCGCAGAAGACATCAGAATTGTGAGATAAAAAGTAGCAATTACCTTATTTATTTATTTTTGTCTGGAATCAAGCTTCCATGTGTTTTAAATGGTCGGAGATCTTGTGGGGTTTTTTCCCACAAGTTTCTTCTGTAACGTTTTATGTTAATTGTATCACCTGGCCAAGGTATCAGTCCATTGCTTGTTTTAAATCTTTCTAAAAGTTCTCAGTTGCTGAAGCATTGCGCTGGCAACAGGAAGGTTGTGGGTTTGATTCCCAGGAAACGGGTTCAGATCAAATACAGATTTTGAATGCGCTGTAAGTGAATAAATGTAAACGTGTGTTCAGGAGGTCAAGTCAAACTTAGTTCTGTAGTGCTTTATACAATACAGGTCATTTCAAATCAGCTTCACAGAAATAAACAGGAAAGTAATTCATCAATTATGAAACAAATTCAGTTTATGAGACAAAATCAAAGTTCGTATGGTGTCAGTGCCGTCAGATTGATAATATAACTAGGTCGGTGAACATATATGCAGTTTGCATTTGATCAGTTCATGCATTTCCTGGGAATCGAACCCATGACCTTTGTGTTGCTGCTGCAGCGCTCTACTGTTGGAGCTGGAGGAAAGCACAGTCATCATGTCTTTAATAACAGACGTCTCTGATGCCGTTTCGACAGAGAGCTTGACGGTTTGAGCGCCAAGAACCGCTCGTCTGTGGTTCTGCCCATCGAGGAGGTTCTCCAGACGCTCAACGATCTGATCGCGTACTTCAGACTTCCCGACGCCGAGCTGGAGCACGAGAAGAAACAGATCAAGCTGCGCTCCCTGAAGAACCGACAGAACCTCTTCAAACAGGAGGTGAGCTGACGTTTGATCGTGATCGCAGTAATTGTGATCCGCCAAGCCTTTGTTTTAAAGAGTCCGTCGATGATCATCTGTTTTCACACGACACCCTGCATTTTAGTATTGATTTTCTGTCAGCATAACAAAGCTTTATTGTTTTCTTTTGCTTGTACATTACACAACCGTATTTAAAGTACAGCTATCAATTATGGGATGTCAAATATTTTCTCTTAAGATAGTTTATGAAAGTGTGGTCATTTTGTTAAGTGAATCGATTGATGTCGTCCTGATGCAACTCTGCAAAAAGTGATTTTATTACTCCGTGTTTGTGTCTTGTTTTCCAAAACAAATTCCCCCCAATAATAAATAAATAAATATATATATATTATTTGAATGCATTTGTAAATATATTTCACAAAAAATCTTTACATATATTTCATAAATAACAAAAATATTAAATACATATTTTTATTTAAATATGCATGAATATAGTTATAAACACATTTAACAGAAATATGAAATAAATGTATTTATATGCATATTTAAATAATATAATGCATATTATATACATATTTCATAATATAAAACTATTTAAATAAATATATTCGAATAATAGCTAATTATTTAACAAAAATATAAAAAATAAAACTTTTATGATTATTTTAAATGCATTATGTATTTATTAAATATATATTTACTTAATTTCACATTTAGCAAAAATATAAAATAAATGCATTTTCATTATTATTTAAATGTTTATAAATATGTTTAACACAAAAGTGTTTGTTCTTTTTTTCTATTTAAGCGTGTAATCTAATCACTTAATTTTGATTTATTTATTTATTTCTGAAAACAAGACTTTATATTTTGTCATGTTGCTTTGCAAGAAACTGTGTTGATATTAATGATGTTTAGATATTTGTACTGGAAAATTACTCACTTTTTGCATTGCAGAAGAGTGTTTTTATGAAATGTGTTCTGTTAAATACAGTGTGCTTTCTATATGATGTGTTTGAGACTGAATGAGTTTAATGAATGTGCTGAGATGAAGCTGCACACCTGTGTGTTTCACTTCAGTTGATTCATCAGGTTTTCAGAGCGTCATCAATCATCTTTAGCGTTGAGCGCAGCAGTGCACTCTGGGTAATGTGTGTGTTTCTCAGGGGATGCTGTCTCTGGTGTCCAGCTGCATCGACCGCTTGAGCGTTTATAACAGCGCGGCTCATTTCGGCGAGTGTGCAAGTGAAGAGGCCGGAGCCGCATGGAAAGACATTCTTAACCTGCTCTACGAGCTGCTGGGTAAGAAAACCATCACTAATCTTACTTCTGAACATGAATAAACATTCACTGCCAATGTGGGAAACTTTCAAATGATCGTCAAGTTCAAGCACAATATCATATAGAGCTGTGTTTCTCAGCAGCAGTCCTTGGAAATCACCTCCCAGAATGCTTGAGACGTCTCCCATTTCAGTACACTGAGAAGCTGATGAGTTTTAATTAGAGAGATCTCTAACTGAATGTGAGAAGCACAACCAAACAGAGTACCCTAGCAACTGCATAGCAACACTCTAGCAACCACCCCAGGCACCCTAGCAACCATTTAGCAAGACCTATATCTCTACATCAGAATATCATATAGACATGGGAGTTGGCTCTTTTGACTCATGCTAGCAAATAGGAAGCAGTGGATAGCTACATGCTATAGTGATTAGCCAAGTGCTAAATCAGGCTAAGAACGCATATGTATGCAGGCTTATGCACTATGTACTCAGCTATGTAGTGTATGAGTTATATAAGGTTATTTTGTCATTAATAATCGGAATCTGATAGCCCCGCCCCCTTCGCGACGTAATTAAAGCTGCGATAGTTGAGTGCATGAAGTGTCCAACATTCCACACTTAATGTTTCCGGTTATTTAAGTGCATCATCCAGGTATTTAAAGGGCACCTTTTATTTTTGGAATTTTGAGTGTGAACGCACTACTCGCACTATTTATACTACAAAACAACATAGAATAGTGCATAAGTACATGAATTGGGACGCACCTATGGTGTAACAACTCTACTGTATAGAACTCCATAGTAACAATCTGTGGCAACTAGCAACCGCCTAGCAACCACCATAGCAATGACCCAGAGTACCCTAGCAACTGCA
>NC_136758.1:29205200-29210200 GCF_936440315.1 Barbus barbus
TTAATTATTTCTGGTTATTAAATATACATAAATTATTTGTTGATTTATTTATAATAAATTTTATGTACAAACAAGCTTATCTGCCGCACACACTGTTGATTGTAAGCGAGTCTCTGAGGGTGTGTGTGTGTGTGCGCGTCTGTGTGTGTGTGTTGTGTTCGTTTGCAGCATGAGGCCCAATATCTTCGTGGGAGTCAGCGAAGGCTCCGCCCAGTACAGGAAGTGGTATTTTGAGCTGGTGATTGATCACGTGGATCACTTCCTGACGGCCGAGCCGTCTCACCTGCGGGTGGGCTGGGCGTCCACTAAAGGCTATGCTCCCTACCCCGGCGGCGGAGAGGGCTGGGGCGGCAACGGTGTCGGGGACGACCTCTACTCCTACGGCTTCGATGGACTGCACCTGTGGTCAGGTACGACAGCACTGCACTCACTACAGAGACAGCTGACTACTGAGGCAGCGTCATTACTGAAGCCTTTCCTCATGAGTGAGTCATCTGAAGCGCCCTATGTAGGGAGCAGCTCTCTGTGTCAGACAAATAGTGCTGTTCACTTGAAAACTTGATTCAAACTTGATGTCAGTAGACTTTGATCTCACTGTAACCCAGCTCTAGTCAATTATTGTGTATTATTTTGTTTTTTTATTTAAGTTTTATTGCTGTTATAATTATTTTATGTGCTGTGGATATGGTTTTAAAACAATTTAAAAAAATTATTGCTCTGATAATATATGTATAGTTTTATTTTGATTGTGATTATTTTTCATTTCTGCTACTCTGAGTTGCCATAAAAATAGCTTTTGCAGCAGATATGGTTTAAAATGATAAATATTATAAATAAATAAGACTTCTCTTACAAATTGTGTATGTTTTTTTATTTTTTTATTGCTATTATGATTATTTTAATTTCTGCTGCTCTGAGTTGGCATGAAAAAAGCCTTTGCTGCTCATATGGTGTTAAATTAATCAATAAATAAAAACCCTGCTCTAATAAGAATTAAAACATGGCAGACAGAAAAAATTGGGTAATTTAATTTAATTTAAATAAAGTCTTTTAATAAATTTATTGGGTGATTATTTAAATTAAATTATTTGAAATTCAAATATTGGGTATTTTTTTTTTACATTAAATTATTTAAATAAAACTATTTGGTGATTTGTTTAAATAATTTAAATGTGTATACAATTAAAATAAGTTCAATTTAATATCAGGAGTTTATTTAAATTAAATTATTTTATTTTATTTTCATTTAAAATATTGGGCAATTATTTAAATGAAAATATTGGGAATAAAATAGAGTAATTTCAAATTAAATTGAAATTGATATTATTTATTTACTGGTGTTTAATGTATTATTTGCAATCTTCATTTCTACCATTATTTCATTGCTTTTTGGGCTTGCCTTCTCTGATGCTTTTGTGATGTGATTTGCATCAGGGCCGAGCCCATGGTGCCTCGCAGTGCTGCGGTCTGCTGATGTGTGTTGTATGTGATGCAGGACGCGTCTCGAGGATCGTGGCGTCTGTGAAGCAGTATCTGTTGGCGTCTGATGACGTGGTGAGCTGCTGCATGGATCTGAACGCTCCCAGCATCTCCTTCAGGATCAACGGGCAGCCGGTGCAGGGCATGTTCGAGAACTTCAACATCGACGGCCTCTTCTTCCCCGTGGTCAGCTTCTCCGCCGGCGTCAAGTACGTCAAACACAGAGCATGAGACAACTGAGAGTCTCTGGCCTTGTCCAAATACCCACACTTGCAATCTCGAATACTGCTCTGGAGTGCTATTCCAGGCTTAGTGTTTCCCATCATGCATCATGTTCTGGAAATAAATTGTGAGACTTTTTGCCGAGATCTCGCGAGAGGTCACTAAACCTTTCCAATGTAAGTTAAATATTAATATGTGACCCTGGACCACAAAACCAGTCATAAGGGTAAATTTTGGAGATTTAGGTCATCTGAAATCTGAATAAATAATCTTTCCATTGATGTATGGTTTGTTATGATCGGACAATATTTGTCTGAGATACAACTATTTGTAAATCTGGAATCTGAGGGTGCAAAAAACATCTAAATATTGAGAAAATCTCCTTTAAAGTTGTTCAAATGAAGTTCTTAGCAATGCATATTACTAATCAAAAATGAAGTTTTGATATATTTACAGTAGGAAATTTACAAAATATCTTCATGGAACAGGATTTTTGTCATAAAAGAGAAATGTATAATTTTGATCCATACAATGTATTGTTGTCTATTGCTACAGATATACCTGTGCTACTGATGACTGCTTTTGTGCTGCAGGGACACATGTAATAATTAGATATTACATATAATTTGGTAGAAAAACAAAGTGTTGCACGTTTTATTGAAGCAAAGATGAGTAGTGGTGATATTTATTTTGTACATTTGCAACTGCTTTTCATCTCTTAATTAGAAGCACCACAAATTAAGGTAACACTTTATTTTAAGGTGTCCTTGTTACACATTACAGACAATTAATTATGCATAATTGCATGCAACCCTAACCATATACATATAGTTAATTAATATTACTCAGTACTTAAATATATTATTACACTGTAACAAAGACACCTTAAAATAAAGTTTAACACAAATTAAAGAGTGTGTTATAGGGACTACTGAACAGACATTTAGAAGCTGATTTTAAAATGCAAAGTATTTAAAATTAAAATAAAGCTATGTAAACAGTTGCAGTTTTACAACACTATAAGTGTGTCCCATCAGGTAAAGACAAGTTCTACACACTTGTGCTCTTCATCCTCTCTTGAACACTTGGCCAAATACAGGAAGTACATCATATAAGTGGTCAAGTGCAAAGAGTGCAAGTGTGTGTATTTGGACAGGGGTCTCACGTCTCTCCTGTGCTCTCAGGGTGCGCTTCCTGTTGGGCGGTCGTCATGGAGACTTCAAGTTCCTGCCGCCGTCGGGTTACGCGCCGTGTTACGAGGCTCTGCTGCCCAAAGAGAAGATGAGGGTCGAGCCGGTCAAAGAATACAAGAGAGATGGGGACGGAGTGAGAGACTTACTGGGAAACACACACTTCACCTCACAGACATCCTTCATACCCAAACCTGTGGACACATCTCAGGTACACACACAGACACACACACTCACTCACTCACACACACACACTCACACACACACACACACACACACACATACACACACACACACACACACATACACACACACACACACTCACTCACTCACATACACACACACACACACACACACACACACACACACACACTCACTCACTCACTCACACATAATACATACACACACACACACAATAACAAAACAACATCATAATACACATTTCACTTTTCATTAAGCAACTTCATGTAAGGTATTAAGAAGGAATAATAATTTAAGTAAATTTAAATTAAAATATTGGGTATATGTTCATAAATAAATAAACTGTTTAAATAAAAAATCGAATTAATTTAAAATTAAGCATTTTTGTATTGTGCTCTTTTTATTGTCTTCATCAAGATGAAATACTTAAATTATTACAGTTAAATTATTAGTTAATTATTTAAATTTTAAAGGGGAAGTCGTGGCCTAATGGTTAGAGAGTCGGACTCGTAATCCAAAGGTTGCGGGTTCGAGTCTCGGGCCGGCAGGGATTGTAGGTGGGGGGAGTGAATGTCCAGAGCTCTCTCCACCCTCAATACCACGACTGAGGTGCCCTTGAGCAAGACACCGAACCCCCAACTGCTCCCCGGGCGCCGCAGCATAAATGCTGCCCACTGCTCCGGGTGTGTGTTCACGGTGTGTGTGTGTGTGTGTGTGTGCATTTGTTCACTAATCACTGCTGTGTGTGTGCACTTGGATGGGTTAAACGCAGAGCACCAATTTCGAGTATGGGTCACCATACTTGACAATACGTCACGACTTTTTTACTTTTACTTTAAATTAAATTATTTAAAATCCAATAAAATTATTTGAATTAAATAAAATTTTAAGCTATTTTTATTGTTAAGATGTTTTTGTTGTATTTATTGTCAAATTGTGTTTTTCTTATTTTGACCATAAATCAAAACAAATTTTGTGACATTAAAACAAGAAAAGAGAGACATGATCTCTTTTTGACAGATTAAATCTTTGGACAAAATGTAAAAGAATGAGTTAATTTCACTTTTTATCTTTTATTTTGGCCTGATTGTGATTCAGATGTGAGCATGTGGCTTTGAACATGGACAATTAAATTAAATGTAAATATAAATATTTTAAGTAAAATATTGGGTAATTGATTAAATTATTAAAATTAAATTGTTTAAATTAAATTAATTTGAGCTTTATTATCTTTATTGGCAAATTGTGTTTCTTGTTTTAAGCATAAATCTAAAATTTTGTGACATTAAACATTGTGACATTTTTTTTTTTTTTTGGCCTTTGTTGTTCAGGTGTGAGTGGGTACTTAAGTACATTCAATTTTAATTTTATATAAAATTTTAAATTTATATTAAATTACATTTTAATAATTCGATCAAATATTTAAATTAAATTATTTAAATTTAATATAGCCCATGATTCCATGATTTGCTGTAAAATGAATGAGAATGTTCTTCATAGAAACAATTCCATTCATAATTGTATTAAAATGATGAATCACCCATTGAATGTTTTCAGCTCATGTGGTGTGTTTGTGCGTGTCAGATCGTGATGCCTCCTCATCTGGAGAAGGTTCGAGATCGTCTGGCGGAGAACATCCATGAGCTCTGGGGAATGAACAAGATCGAGCTGGGCTGGTGCTACGGGAAGGTATCGCTCCCACAATCACACAAACACACTCTGATTTACAGAAGTTGTGCATAACGTGGCTCGTCGTTTGAGTGCATCATTTTGCTTTCTCTTTTATAATTTGCTCTTCAATTAAAACAGAGGGTAAGTGACTTATACCCATCCTCCTGTCATTGTGCCGTCCAGATCAGACCGTCATGCTCATGTAGCATCATTAATGTGATTGATTTACTCAGAAAT
>NC_136758.1:29215200-29255200 GCF_936440315.1 Barbus barbus
TGCGCAGTATAAAGACTCTTTATCGGTTTATCGGAGTATCGGTCAGACGAGACCCATCCAAATCCGGTATTGTGCATATATTATTGTGTTATTGTTAAGCCCCACAAAAGCCACAAACACATGATAAAACACCATAAAGTTTCCTTTAAGTGTTCTGAAGCCGTTACATAGATTAATGTGAGGTACAGATGAATATTTAAGTCAAGTTCACGTAAACTCTTCTCTCCGCTGCGGCTGTTCGTCATCCTCCATTCAGCGTTCAGACTGCGTGTCGCGTTCGGTTACGAGTCAAGACGATAAAACTCTCTGCATGATTATTAAATGCTCCTAATATTATACTTGATCTGCAAATAAAGATAAATGGTTTTGCATAAAAGGACTTTATCTTGCAGGACTTTATCTTCGTGCTGTTTTCAAAATCTAGAGACTAGAGAGCACTATGTTCTTAACGAGCACAGTAAATGAAATTTAAAACTGTTAAGCTCAATAAACTATCGCACAGATTTAATACACTACGCATCAGTATCTCTTCACTTTGTGCTTTGAACCTTTCTATGCGGAGCGCTGAGACTCTGTGTTGCTTCAAGCACATCATTCTGTGACGGGATGTGTATAAGTGCTTTGTGCCGCTCTGTATTTGGAGCCTTTCGTATTATAATACTTTTGCGCAATGAAAGCTTATTAATAGCCTTTCTTGTTCGTCTTATCTATCATATGTGTCTGCCTCATTACTGTGCTATACATTTAAAAGAAATGTCTTTTAATTTTACAGTATATATATTTACACATAAATATATTACTTGTTTTTCATGAATGTATTTTAAAACAATACAAAGAGCAATGTATATCATTTTACATTATCATTTTAGATTTTGTCCTACACTTATTCACTTGTTTTATTTTTATTTTATTTGTAAAATAATGTTTTTTCCCCACTATAAAATTGTGCACTCATGATTTTTCTAGAGTAACTTTTGCTATATTGAATTATCCACTAACCTAGTTTATAATAGTATTTCTGTCATAGATTATAATTATATATGCATTCATTTGTTGTTTTTCTTTACAATAAAGTTGTCTATATTTAGTAGATTTTGTGTAACACAAAAACAGTCATGATCAGGTCAACACACATTGAGGTATAAAAATTAAACACTGATTTTAAAAAAACTGCCCAGGTATCGGATCGATATCGATATCGGCAGATACTCAGAATTTTTGGTATCGGATCGATATCGGTATCGGCAGATACTCAGAATTTTTGGTATCGGATCGATATCGGTATCGGCAGATACTCAGAATTTTTTGGTATCGGATCGGTATCGGTTCTGAAAAAGTGGTATCGAGCCACCCCTAAAATAAATAAGCCATAGTACGTTGAAACGAACCGGAGGCCAAACAATAAAGGTTTGCTAGAAGTTTTGATAGAGCTGGTATTGTGTGACTCCTAGTTGAGGGTTCAAAGTCATCTTTTATTTCCTGAAGCAAATTAAAAAATAACATGGCTTGGCAAACAATATGTTCGGATAATGTGTTCTTCTGGCATTCAAAATAAATTAATGCGTGTGGAAAAACCCTCTGCCTTCTACCCTTCTCTCTGTTCTCTGCAACAATAATTGCAGCCATTTCAAGCGCAAAATAGTTTAAGACGTGCTTTATTTGGGGGTTAAATAATAGGGCAAATATGGCGTTATTTTATTGCTAAATGTCGAGATTTTTGTAGCGCAAAAGTAGATTAATATAATGCACGAGCGCGAATCTCCCCGCTCGCACGGATTTCCTTTGCTCTCGCACAAAACCGGACGCGCGCTCTCGGATATACGCTTAAAATAATTAATCTTCCTATATATATATATATATATTTCATCCCAAGTACACAATACATGTATGGCCACATGAACTTTAAGAATCATATACTCTTTTGTTTGTTTGTTTAGATAAATCGCTCAGAGGGGTTTGACCAAACGTTTAGACAAACTACGTTTTTTTTTTTTTTTCATAAATCATCCAAACACCCGATTCCTAGCCATTTCTAATATACATCTGATATGACTAAATATTATTAAATTGTAGAGAAATTCCAGGATCAGTTCCCTCTTCACGCTTGCACATTATATTAATCTACTTTCACGCTACAAAAATGCGCTCTCGACATTTGGCAGTAAAATAACGCCATACGCAAATGCCAGTAATTTGACGAGCGCAAACGTTAGTAAATCTCCTTGCGTGATTCATGTTAATACTCTCCTCCCATAACTTTTGCATCTGAAAGGGAAACACCTACAAATGCATATTCAATAAGGTCAGGCACAAAAATAACTGTGTCCATGCCTTTTCAGCGCTAATTCTTCACTGCGTGTCTTTAGTAAACCCTGACAGTACTATTTTAATGGTTGCACTGGCGCAAGCTGTTAGTAAAACTGGCCCCAAACATGCTTTGAAAAAAGCCACGCAATTATTATAAATGCTCTATTAATTTATATTGTGTCTCTTTCTCATTTTAAGAGGTGTTTTATCTTTAATTCTTTCTGTTTTCTAAATAAAGAGTTAATTTACTGTTGTGAACCTTTTTGGCAAGCTTTTATTTACTTATTTATTTATTTATATTAGTGATGTCAAATGATTAATCCCGATAAATCACATCCAAAATAAAAGTTTTTGTTTACATAATATATGTGTGTACTGTGTATATTTATGTATATATAATTACACTCACATACAGTATATATTTTCAAAATGTTTACATGTATTTACATGTCTATATTTATATTCATATAATTTATATTATATATAAATATATTTAATATATAAATATGACATGCATGTGTGTGTATTTATATAAACATAATAAATATACACATCACACATATATATTATGTAAACACAAACTTTTATTTTGGTTGCGTTTAATCGTTTGACGGCACTAATTTATTTACATATTGATATTTATTTTAATACTTGTTTGGTTTTTTGTTATACTTGATGTACTAAATAACTGAAATAAAAATTAATGAAAACTACCTGGGCATATTAAAAAAATCAATAATAATGACAAAAACTTTAAAATTCAAGTAACTTATTTACTTATTTACATAATTATTTGTTTGTTAATTTATTGCTTATTTATTTTATTAACTTATTTACTCTTATTTATTCACATTCATATATTTACAAATCTTATTCTGTGTTATAAGTGATTTGTATTCTCTTAGTGTTTTAGGGTTTGTTCTGTTATAACATGCTTTGATCAATTTATTTTAATGGTGGTATATAAATAAATTTGACATTAAATTCCCAATAATTATAAAGGGTCTAATCTATTTTAAAAACTTTATGTACATAGTGTCTGTCTCATTTAAGAGAGAAATGTTTCAACATTTCAACTCCAAATTTTCAAATTTTTAATTCATTTTAATTTCTTTATAATTCTTTCTGTTTTTCTAAATAAACAGTTAATTAACTGCTATCTAACTACTGCTACTTTTAGCAGCAAGGCTGCGTTATTAGTGTTTGTGATTTGAGACGTGTTATAGTGTTCATAACCACATCATTAACCTTCATATAAGTTTGGCCAGACCTTCGTTAAGCTCTAACGATGCGCTCTTTCAATCTTCTCTGCTGATACGGCAGTGTTGTCTCATGGTTTATGGTTGGCTGGAGTCACACATCTCTACTGCAGCGCTCACGAGTGTGTGTCTGTGTGTGCGCGTGTGTGTGCGTGTCTGTGCGTGTCTGCGCGTGTGTCTGTGTGTGTGTGTGTGTATGTGTCTGTGTGTGTATGTGTCTGTGTGTGTGTGTGTGTGTCTGTGCGTGTCTGCGCGTGTGTGTGTGTGTGTGTGTGTGTGTGTGTGTGTGTCTGTGTGTGTGTGTGTCTGTCTGTGCGTGTGTCTGTGTGTGTCTGTGTGTCTGCGCGTGTGTGTGTCTGTGTGTGTCTGTGTGTCTGCGCGTGTGTGTGTCTGTCTGCGCGTGTGTCTGTGTGTGTGTGTGTGTGTGTGTGTTTCAGGACTCTGCTGGCGCTGGGTTGTCATGTGGTGCAGGTGAAGGTCAACGCTGAGGAGGAGCTGAAGAAGGTCAAACTCCCTAAGAAGTGCGTGTTAACGGTCCACAGCTTTTTTTATTTTAGTTTAATTTTTTATTTTGGTTTCATTTTTGTACTTTTATTTATTTATTTTAAATATTGCAAATGAAGTTACATTTACATTATTATTTTTGTTTTTATTTCCAGTTAGTAATTTTAGTGCTTCAATCAGTGTTATTTTATTAGTATTTTTATACTTTTATAATGTATTACTATTTTGAATTAGATTTTATTTTTGTCTTCAGTTTTAATTTTAATTTTGAGTTATTTCATTGTGTTTTTGTAATTTGTATTAGTTTTTGTTTGTTTTTAAATATAACTGTTTGGGTTTATTTTTTATTTTAGCTATAGTTAATTTTTAATTGTTTCCAATTAGTAATTTTAGTTCTTCAGTCAGTGTAATTTTAGTATTATTTATACAAATTTTATTAATATTTAGAATTGACTTTATTTTTATATTTAAAGTTTTTGTTTTAATTTTAGCAGTTTTTAGTAACTTCGTTATGTGCTGGTGTGATTAGTAGTTTGTTTTTTAAAATATTTTATTCAAGTTTTATTTTTAACCAGTGCTTCAACCAATGCATCACACATTATTGTTGTTTAGTGTACATTATTCCTCTAATATTTACATTTTGTTTCAGCTTTATTTCAGTTACCAAAAATGTTATTAATAAATGTTAATGATAATAATAACCCTTCTTTTGTCGCTGATGTAAGTTGCAGTGATTTTCCAGCTGGTTAATATGATGATAAATGCTCGTTTAGGCTCATTATGAGTGTAGTGAACTGGAAGGTAAGGGCACTAGACTGTTGTTGTTTCATTAGCGTGTTTTGTGCAGTTATATGATGTCTAACGGCTATAAGCCGACGCCGCTGGATCTGTCTGACGTCAAACTGAGCTCCGCTCAAGAGCTGCTGGTGGACAAACTGTCAGAAAACGCTCACAACGTCTGGGCCAAAGACCGCATCAAACAGGGCTGGACCTACGGCATCCAGCAGGTGAGAGAGCATGCTGGGATACGCAGCGTTTGCCTCGTAATCAAGACAAACGGCCCATTAATTCCTCAATTAGCTGGAGCGTCCAATCGGAACGCAGGCAGCCTGCGGTGTGTTCGCTCTGAGCCAATCACAGCATCTCTCTCTGCAGGATGTGAAGAGCAAGAGAAACCCTCGTCTGGTTCCGTACGCTTTACTCGACGAGCGCACCAAGAAATCAAACCACGACAGCCTTCGGGAAGCCCTTCGCACGCTGATCGGATACGGATACAACGTGGAGCCGCCCGACCAGGACGCCGGTGAGAACTTCAGTGTCTGCACGCTTTACACATGACAAATAATCAGACTTTATATCACGCAAATCTGGATCTTTATATTACTTCTGAAGTACTTCACATTTTGGGATTTTCTTACATCTCAAATGATTTTATTTTTATTTATCAGTTACTTCTTTTCTTAATATACTTTTAAGATTTTCTCTTTTTTTCTTCAGATTTTTTAATTTTCACTTCTCAATTACTTCTCAGCTTTTTTCATATTTATTTTTAATCCTGGTTTTTTTTTGTGGAATTTTTTTTATTTTATTTATTTATTTATTTAATTTTTACTTCTCAGATTGTTATTTTTTTCAGATGTTTTTCTTATTCTTTTCCATTTTTTTCTTTCATTTTCTTTCATTTCTCAATTACTTATTTTTTCAGATTATCATAATTAATAATAAACTATTATGTCCTAAAAATCTGGATCTTTTTATTACTTCAAATTTTTTTCACCTTTTCATTAATATATTTTTAATTTCTTTAGGTTTTATTGTTATTCTTGCGTTTATTATTTATTATTATCAGATGAAGCAAATTTAGTCCTAAAAATCTGGAACTTTTTATTACTTAAAGCTTCTTACTTTTTTTTTCTTTCAGGTGTTAAATTTTTTCCATTTGTTTTTCAGATAGCTCTTGATTGATTCATCGGTTTAAATCTCTTTTGTTATCTTTCTGTGTATTGTTTTTATTAGTGTTTTTTATTGTTTTATGCTTTCTGAAATTAAATGAAAATTACAAACCCGATTCCAAAAAAGTTGGGACACTGTACAAATTGTGAATAAAAACAGAATGCAATGATGTGGAAGTTTCAAATTTCAATATTTTATTCAGAATACAACATAGATGACATATCAAATGTTTAAACTGAGAAAATGTATCATTTTAAGGGAAAAATAAGTTTATTTTAAATTTCATGGCATCAACACATCTCAATAAAGTTGGGACAAGGCCATGTTTACCACTGTGTGGCATCCCCTCTTCTTTTTATAACAGTCTGCAAACGTCTGGGGACTGAGGAGACAAGTTGCTCAAGTTTAGGAATAGGAATGTTGTTCCATTCTTGTCTAATACAGGCTTCTAGTTGCTCAACTGTCTTAGGTCTTCTTTGTCGCATCTTCCTCTTTATGATGCGCCAAATGTTTTCTATGGGTGAAAGATCTGGACTGCAGGCTGGCCATTTCAGTACCCGGATCCTCCTTCTACGCAGCCATGATGTTGTAATTGATGCAGTATGTGGTCTGGCATTGTCATGTTGGAAAATGCAAGGTCTTCCCTGAAAGAGACAACGTCTGGATGGGAGCATATGTTGTTCTAGAACATGGATATACCTTTCAGCATTGATGGTGCCTTTCCAGATGTGTAAGCTGCCCATGCCACATGCACTCATGCAACCCCATACCATCAGAGATGCAGGCTTCTGAACTGAGCGCTGATAACAACTTGTGTTGTCCTTGTCCTCTTTAGTCCGGATGACATGGCGTCCCAGTTTTCCAAAAATAACTTCAAATTTTGATTCGTCTGACCACAGAACAGTTTTCCACTTTGCCACAGTGCATTTTAAATAAGCCTTGGCCCAGAGAAAACACCTGCGCTTCTGGATCATGTTTAGATATGGCTTCTTTTTTGACCTATAGAGTTTTAGCCAGCAACAGCGAATGGCACGGTGGATTGTGTTCACCGACACTGTTTTCTGGAAGTATTCCTGAGCCCATGCCGTGATTTCCATTACAGTAGCATTCCTGTATGTGATGCAGTGCCGTCTAAGGGCCCGAAGACAGAGGTGGGGACAAGTCACACATGGTCAAGTCCAAGCAAGTCTCAAGTCTTAACCATCAAGTCTCGAGTCAAGTCTCAAGTCACAGTTCAGACAAATCAAGCAAGTCAAGTCAAGTCAAGGGTTCACCCTAAGCAAGTCAAGTCGAGTCGTGATAAGTTTCAAGTCAAGTCAAGTCACAGTACTAAAATAAATAGAGGTTAATTTTTTCGTTACATATTTATTTTTGCACAGAAAAGATTAACTTGTATACATATATTATGTATCTTATTCATTATACATTTGCTATATATGAATTATATGCATATGTGTGCTACATTAATATCTGAAAATAAAATTGTGTTGCTTACACAAAACTTTTAAAATCCAATCTAAGATGTATAATCCAATCTGTCTAATTCAGTTTAATTGAAACTGTCTAAAATGTGTTGCATTTACAGAAAATAAGGTTTGCCAAGATGTTAGCACTAAGCTATATATATATATATATATATATATATATATATATATAAGTGCTGTCACTGGATTAAAACAAATAACTAATTAATCGCACATTTTTCTAAAATTAATCGTGATTAATCACGCTTAACCCCACCTAACATTAAAGTTTTTAAACAATCTTCACATGTACACTGTACAAACAACATAAAGACAGTATATTTTTAATATTTCTTTAATGGTATCTTTTTTATGATTGAAGGCCAGCATCACTGATATCAATACTGATGTCTCTATAAAATATTTTTTTCCCCTGAATATTTAACCATTGACTGTAGCCATTCAGCGTTACAGTATAATTGAGAGCTATCAATTTTAACATTTATTAGACTTAACGTCTAATTTAAGTGAACTTAAAACAATCTTCACACGAACCCATTATAATAAATGACATATTTAGCTAGCTGTGCCCTTCAGCAGAAATATACAGAAAATGAATACTTACCAAACACTAAATTCTAAATTAAAGATGAACCCCTTAAAACTATAAAAGTTATTGATTTGCTCTTTTTTCTTTTGTTCTTGGATTAATAGACATCACAGCAGCTGGTTATTAACTTATTTGCCTGCTATTGCTTTAAAAGCTGCTGCTGCTGAAGGTGATGGGGATCTGCATCTTATTTTCTCACAAATCTCTTTACATTTTCTGACTCACTTCAGGTCTGAAAGTCTCAACTAATGAGCGGATGAGTTGAATTGGGTATTTTAGATGAGGGAGACAGTGCTAGGGTGCCTCAGGACAGTTTTTAAAACCATTTCAGAGACATGTACTTAAATGTGACGCATATATAACGTAGGCTATTGCATGCATGCACACAGTTTAAGGCAGCTTTAATCGCCTTTTTGGTAACTTCATGCCTTAACTGACGGCATAACTACGACATTGCATGCACGTAGTTTCTTTTGCTGTATGATATGAAATGATATAGGCTACAGCGCGCACCGGCACCTTTGTGCGTGTATTTGAAGAGTGCGCGCTACGAGCACAGTATCTTTTACGCGCTTGTTTGACTCGCGTCTGGCGTGGAGGCGACGTATAGAGCACCTGTCTGAAACTTCTCCCGTTTGATGTGGTCATAAAGACATTCTGCATCTAAATAAACGCAATCCTTTGCAAGAAAAAAAGAGACCTACTGAGACAGAGGCAGCAGTTGCGAATGGGGTGGCCAACCCTAGCCCCGCCCCTAGGTTAAATATTTTTAACGAGATCTGAAAATAATTAATAGCATGCGTTAACGCGCTACTCGTCATCTCTGCGATGGACACGTAATATACACGTTTCATACTGATTATATAATCTGAGAATATTTGTTTTCTATTTGAACTGGTTCATTATAAAAACATTTCACGTTCTATATTTATCCTGTTTGGTTTATTTTCATTATTTTACAGTGCACAACATTTTGTTGTTATTGTGAGTGTACACACACACACACACACACACACACAAAGTAGACACTTAACAGATTCAAACGATGTAATTATTCTTGTCTGTATGTCCAAAAAAAAAAAACTTTTTAAGTGCAATTGATCACACCAGCGCCTCCATGTTAGCCTGTCATGCAGTATAAGCGAACTGCTATTCAGCTTCCACACGCAGTCCACACAAACACTTGAAAATGCGCACATTTAATATTGAATTATAGCCTACGTTACATGCCCGCTCATTTTAAGATGCCCCTCAACATTAAAATTCAGGCTACGCCACTGTTATAGTCAAATTCCCCACATCTACAAGACATATCAATGATGTTAATGATCACATCTAATAAGACAAAATAAAATATAATATGCAACCAAGGCCAAATTATGACAAACATAAATTATTAATTAATTAGATTAATCGTTACTGACTATGTACTATGACCTTGTGGAAATGTCGGATAAAATTTGACGTTGTGGTTGTCGTGTCGGATATTCTTGCTTGCATACTCTGCATCTGGCAAATCTTTTTTTATTGGCACGGTCCAGTTCAAAGTCCTTATAGCCAAACGAGACTATTTGTGGAGCTTGACTACTGTTTGGCGCAGTTTCAATTGTGCAGCGTTAAATGCACAGACGCTGATTGGTGCTGACGTCACTGATTCCACAATATTTTTTAAAACGAATTTTATTGCTGTTTGTTTATTATAAATTCAAGTCATTGTCGAGTCTTCCACTTCAAGTCAAGTCAAGTCTCAAGTCACTTGCTTTCAAGTCAAAGTGAAGTCAAGTCATTTTCATACTTTAATCAAGCAAGTCGCAAGTCCTGAAAATTGTGACTCGAGTCAGACTCGAGTCAAGTCATGTGACTCGAGTCCCCCACCTCTGCCCGAAGATCACGGGCATCCAGTATGGTTTTCCGGCCTTGACCCTTACGCACGGAGATTGTTCTAGATTCTCTGAATCTTTGGATGATATTATGCACTGTAGATGATGATAACTTCAAACTCTTTGCAATTTTTCTCTGAGAAACTCCTTTCTGATATTGCTCCACTATTTTTCGCCGAAGCATTGGGGGAATTGGTGATCCTCTTGCCATCTTGACTTCTGAGAGACACTGCCACTCTGAGAGGTTCTTTTTATACCCAATCATGTTGCCAATTGACCTAATAAGTTGCAAATTGGTCCACCAGCTGTTCCTTATATGTACATTTAACTTTTCCGGCCTCTTATTGCTACCTGTCCCAACTTTTTTGGAATGTGTAGCTCTCATGAAATCCACAATGAGCCAATATTTGGCATGACATTTCAAAATGTCTCACTTTCAACATTTGATATGCTATCTATATTCTATTGTGAATAAAATATAAGTTTATGAGATTTGTAAATTATTGCATTCCTTTTTTATTCGTAATTTGTACAGTGTCCCAACTTTTTTGGAATTGGGTTTGTAAATGTTTTGTTAGAATCAGCTTCTTTGGTGTGTGATCTCTTGTTAGTCAAGGGTTAATTACCTTCATCAGTGTTTTAGTGGAGTTTAGGGAGTGAATTAATGTAGTTTAATGAGTAGGAACGGTTTGTTGAGCTCAGATCTCAGTGTGTGTTTTCTCTGCTTCTGATTGAATTAATTCTCTGCTTCATTCACTGGCTGGTTTTCTGAAGTGTAATCAGAGCATTGATGGAGGGTTTTAAAGAAGCTCTCAGTAATTGAGATCATATAGATGAACACTACTCAGGCTCCCAGAGGTAACTCAACACTTACTGATCAGTCAGTGAATCAAATCAGAACAAGAAGTAGCATCAAAAGTTCAGCTAACATATGGAATGCCAAGCAATAATAAATAAATATACAAAGCAAATAAAATATTTATTTATTTATTACATTTCTCTGCATATTTATTTATGCATTATTTTTGTTTTGTACATTTACATATTTATTTATGCATTTATTTGTTTGACATTTCATCTGATATTAATAATTAATAATAAACACAAGAATAACAATAAAACTTAAAGGATAAATATATATAGAAATGTAAGACAAAATTGAAAAAATACATGAATAAATATACAAGTGTCAAAGAACTAAAATAAACACATAAATATACAAAGAAATAAAAACAAAAATAAATAAATACATAAAATAAATATGCAAAGAAATTAAAGCAAAAATGAATAAATGCATAAATATACAAATCCATATGTATGCATGATTTTTGTTTTGAACATTTGCATATTTATGCATTTATTTATTTGTTTGACATTTCTTTGTACATTTATTTATGCATGTATTATTTTACATTTCTTTGTAAATTTATGATTTTATTTATTTTGACAGCTTTAGCATTCCATATTATTAACAAGCTAAAAGATTGTTTTTCTTTTATAGTTTTATTCCAGAACTTGCTGTCACATGTTGATGTCAAGCTATCAAAAATAAAAATCTGCTATGATATTTGGACAGTAGTACACTAACTAGTGCTGACTAGCGCTGTTTACAGCAGATATGCAAATGAATAACAGCTACATAATATATTGATAAAATATATGCATTAAATAATGGGGAACATGAAAGAAAATATGTATAATTGGTGGGTTTTTTCCTGATTCAATGGGCTAAAACCCGACCTGAGTAGAAGAACCGTAAAAGAGCAGCACACACTTTAGGTTTGGATGTTGCAGTAGTGTTAGTTTTGTTCAGTATATAGTGTTCTGTGTGTTGGTGAGTCTCCGATGGGTTTCTGTCCTCAGGTCACGTGGTGGAGAGGCCGAGCATCGATAAGATCCGTTTCTTCCGCGTGGAGCGCACGTATGCGGTGAAGACGGGCCGCTGGTATTTCGAGTTCGAGGCGGTGACGGGTGGAGACATGCGAGTGGGTTGGGCTCGGCCCGGCTGCAAACCTGACCTGGAGCTGGGCATGGATGACCAGGCCTATGTGTTCGACGGCCATCGGGTGAGTCCAGAAACACTGCAGCATCCACTAATGCCAAAGCAATAATAAACAAACATACAAAGCACATTAAAGCTTGTGTTGAGGATGTTCTGTGTTTCTCAGGGTCATCGGCTCCACATGGGCAGTCGTCTGTTCGGCCGCTGCTGGCACACTGGGGACGTTGTGGGTTGTATGATTAACTTGGAGGACAAATCCATGATCTTCACCCTGAATGGAGAAATCCTGATCACCAACAAGGGCTCTGAGCTGTGCTTCGCTGACTTTGACATCGAAGACGGTTAGTCAAGTCCAGCTTTATTCAAAGAGCACAAGTTTTAAACACCTGTAGTTGATCAGAATCAGAATAAAAAATAAAAATCAAATATAAATGCAACACATCCATCTAAAACACAATTATATGAATACATACACAACACTGATTTGAGTTCCTTAGTGACCCTGAAAACAAACCTTTGCTGCTTAGAAAATAGTTCTTTTCTAACAATGCAAGTCTTTACTATGACTTTTTATTCATTTAACACATCCCTCCTGAATAAAAGTATTCATTTCTTTAAAAAAAGAAAGAAAAAATGTGCTGACCCCAGACTTTTGAATAGAATTGTATATTGTAACACATTTCTTTTTTAAATAAATGCTGTTCTTTTTAACTTTTTATTAATCAGAGAATCCTAAAAAAAAATATCGCAGGTCCCCAAAAATAGAAAATGAACATTTCCAACATTGATTTTAAATCAGTATATTATAATGATTTCTGAAGATCATGTGACACTGAAGACTGGAGTAATGATGCTGGAAATACAGCTGCAGATCACAGAAATAAATTACATTTTAAAGTACATCAAAAAAGAAAACTGTTATTTTAAATTGCAATAATATTTCACAAAATAACATTTTGTTTTCTGTATTTTTTTGTTAATCAAATAGATACAGCTTTGATGAGCAGAAGAAACTTCTTTAAAAAACATTAAAAATCTTACTGATCCCAAACTTCTGAGCGGCAGTGTATATTTTCACACTGAATCTCCAAATTAGCGTAGACACAACATAAAAGATATTGACATGCTCTTTTTGACGACCTAAATACTGCACTATCAGAGAAACAAGCCAAAGTATTGATGATATTGTCATTTTTCTTGCCCCAACTTCCTGTTTTTAGAAGGAAATGCATCAACACAGGAGTGAAACTGCACTTGTCTGGTGATTTCATGGGATCTTTAATCTTGTTCTCATTTTATTTTGTGAAGCACTGACTGAATAGCATCAGAACTGTGATGTAGTGTCTGGATAATTTGATGCATATTGTGATGGTTTTCGGCCTCTCTGTCCTCCAGGTTTCATCCCGGTCTGTAGTTTGGGTCTGTCTCAGGTGGGCCGTATGAATCTGGGGAAGGACGCCAGCACGTTTAAGTTCTACACCATGTGTGGTCTGCAGGAGGGCTTCGAGCCCTTCGCTGTCAACATGAACCGCGAGGTGACCATGTGGTTCAGCAAACGCCTGCCCACCTTCTGCAACGTGCCCAAAGACCACCATCACATCGCGGTGATTATCATTGCAGTCGAAGCTTAATGAACCGCTTTTGTTCCTGAAAGAGCTGTTCTGGCTCCTCCAGGACCTCACAGAGTCATTCGTATCGATTCGGATGGAAACCTTCCAGATCAATATGAATGCATCTGTTTGGTTTCTGTGCTGGTCCTGTTTCAGGGTTTGTGTGGCTATAAAATAGTCTTTAAAAGTCTTAATTCCACAAAATAAGACCTTACAAACGTCTTAAATCAAAGTCTTAAATTCATAAAGTCATGGTATTACACTGCAAAAATTATCTTTTTGTATCACTTTATACACTGTAAAAAATTATTTTATGAATTTGTAAATAAAACAAAGGTTACTGCATGAGTTATGCAGTTTCAGTCTTTCTAAATTCTAAATTTCACAATTAGTCCAATATGTTACGTAGCATTTCTTTGCAATTATTTGTGAAATTTACTAGCAATTTCTGAATGAAATTGTTCCTACACCAAATTTTCTCAGTCTAGTACAAATATAATTGTATAATTTTAACTGCTGTATTTTTGTGTGTTTGTGGTTTTTACTTTGTGTTTATGTAACTCTTGAATTATTCCAACTCCGTGTTTTGCCATGAGTATAGCCTTAGATGCTGACATGGTAATAAAACTAAAATAACTACAACTTCTCCTCAGTGTAGTACTAATATCTAAACATCCTAAAATCAACACATATTTACTGGAGATGCAAAATGAAGATATGAAGATATTTTGTTTTCTGAAAAATTAAGTGAGCTTATAATTAAAACAAGAACAAATATCTGCCAGTGGAGAGTTAAAACTTGTTTTCCCTTTGAATTAAGTAGATGTTTCTCAGCCCATTGGCAGATATTTGTTCTTGTTTTAATCATAAACTCACCTGATTTTGATCAGTTTCTGAGAAAGCAAGACTTCTTATCTTCTGTCATTTTGCATCTTGATTTAAGAATCTTTAGACATTTGTACTGGAAAACAAGACAATACTGAGGAAGAACAATATTTTTGCAGTGTGATCAGAAGTTACAGAAACAGTATCGAAGTTAAGCTGTTGTTTTGTGAAAAATTAATGGAAATCCATACGAAGCTGCATTTTCAAACTTGCAAATACAACACTGTGCTCGCTAGACCGAGAACATTTGTGACCCTGGACAACAAAACCAGTCATAAAGGTCCATTTTTTAAAAATTGAGATTTATACATCACCTGAAAGCTGAATAAATAATCTTTCCATTGATGTATGGTTTGTTATGATCGGACAATATTTGTCTGAGATACAACTATTAGAAAATCTGGAATCTGAGGGAGCAAAAAAATCTAAATATTGAGAAAATCTCCTTTAAAGTTGTTCAAATGAAGTTCTTAGCAATGCATATTACTAATCAAAAATGAAGTTTTGATATATTTACGGTATATTTACAAATATACCTGTGTTACTGATGACTGCTTTTGTGCTGCAGGGTCACATATTGTGTTCCCTTCTATTTTCATTTGTCAATTTTCTTTGATTAGTCTTGGAAAAGTCTGCAGAAAGCTTATGAATGCACGGCGTTTGAATCCCATCATATGTGCAGGTCACCCGGATCGACGGGACGGTGGACGGTCCGCCGTGTCTCAAGGTCACTCATAAGATGTTCGGGGCTCAGAACAGCAATGCTGACATGGTGTTCTGCAGACTCAGCATGCCGGTGGAGTTTCACTCCTGCTTCAGGAGCAGCGCTTGCACGCCCATCAACGGCCTGTGTGAGGACGAGCCGCTCAAGATTAAACACAGGTCAGACCTCAAGAAGTCTGCTCATCTCTTTAAAAGGGTCATGACATGAGAAATCAAATTTGCCTTGATCTTTTGGCATATAAGAGGTATTTGTACCATTAAAACATCCTGCAAGTTTCATAGCTTAAAACCACCTCCTCATTATAGACAAAGCATTTATTTAATCAAGCTCCAAAAACGGCTTGTTTTGGATCTGAGGGACAAGGTGACATCACAAGGGCACAAACATTTGCATAAACACGCCTCCAGAGCAAGACATCAACCAATAGTCATCTTCTAACTATAGGCTCCACCCACTGGCATTCACTCGTTAACGGCTGACACTTAATTACGCTGAGTGTCACGTCAGAAGCAAATAGAAATTACACTGGATCCAGTAAACAGATGTGTTCACTTGAGTCTGTCGTCAGGACAAATGCAGTGAAAGATTGTTTGCTTTGATGCGTTTGGTTTAAACAGCTCGTTCACGTCTTTGTACAGATTTCAGAAGGATCCCAGCGTAAGGAACAAGTGGATAGTTTATTTTTAATGGCACTCCAGATCGTGTCAGAGGATTTTATGTTTGTTCGGAGCATTTTGTTTTGTAGACGATGCACAGTTTCATGGAGAGTCACAAAGAAACATTTGTTGAAAGATGAAGCAGAACTAGATCTGACTGCAGTTGCATCACAAACTGTAAGTAAATGATTTCGTAATGCTTTGTCTGGAAATTACTGTTTTATTTTGATCATGTTGTCAAACACTCACATGTAATAACGAGGAGGCGTTGATAGTGTTTCCTATGCAGTGACGTTATCCAATCATAACAGTGGCCGATTACTGAGAAGCCTTAAAGCACACGACCCTTAAAACAGGTCATTTTAGACAGAGGGTCAGAATGAGGGTTGAAAATAATACATTTTTCCCATGTGCAAAAAAACTTTATTAACATTATAGGGTAAACCTCAAGGAACATATTAAAATAAAATAAAAATCCATGTCATGACTCCTTTAAGATATTCGTGTTATTCAGTCATTCTGAAGGCTCTTAATGGCTTTTGGAGACCTTCAGAGAACAGGTCTGTCTTTGTTTGATCAGTAGTGTGTG
Organism: Barbus barbus; assembly: GCF_936440315.1. Lineage (NCBI taxonomy): Eukaryota > Metazoa > Chordata > Actinopteri > Cypriniformes > Cyprinidae > Barbus > Barbus barbus. The sequence continues at coordinate 29,231,643 of NC_136758.1, forward strand.
TTTATCATGTGAATGTTTCTGAAGGTATCCAGTGAAGTCCACCAAACACTCGGATGAAGGCAGGAGGACAGATTACAGCAGCATCACTACAGTAAGTCATGAAGTTCAGCAGTGAAACCTCTTCTCATCCAGAACCGTTTATTCTTTATGGCTGTTCTGAGAATAAAGGTTATTGATATTTAATTTAGATTCTTTTTATTTGTGTTTTTCATTGTCAATGCTTTCTGAATTCTTTTAAAGCACCAGTGAAATGAAAATTCTGTCATTATTTAAGGTGCATTCACTTCAAGAACAACGATACCTAGAGTGATAACTATAACAGTATTTATAACAGAATAATGATGAATATAACTATAAGTGTAACAGTAACTATAATAACTAAAGCAACGTTTATTTTGACTGAGCTGAAAACGGCTCACATTCTCCCTCTTGTTCGCTGTCGTCGTTTAATAGTTCTGTCTAATATGGATAGAAGTCTGTCTAATAATCAGATAGAGCTGTTAAACAAAGGATTTAAAATGTATACAAAAAAGTATTATAACGATTGCTTTTATATTATTAGTAGAAAAGCAAACATTATAATACTTTCTCATTTGCCGTCAGCATTCATCAAATATGCATTTATATCATCAAGTCTCTGAATGACTAATGAACATTTAATTTCAGAAACCTTGCAAACTTAGTCGAATCAAGCTGTGAGATCCTGTGAAGTGTGCATTTGTATGGTGTATGATCGCGTGTTCTCTGTGTGATGGTCGGAATTGAATACGGACAGAGGAGAGTTTAGCTTCACTGGAGTCGCGTGATCGAAAAAACTTTAAACTATGCTGCTCTTTATCCATTTGCCCATTGCCATATTCATGTCATTTTCACTGTGTGCTGTATGTAAAATGAGTGTTACCTTGCCTTTATTTGAAAAAATATGATTCTCAATGCACACAAGCTTCCCAGAATACTGAGTGCTTACAGTGTTTACTTCCTTTTTAATTATATTTTTTATTAAACATTTATTTGTGAAAAATACTTTGTCATGTAAAGTATGTTTATTTTACACATTTATTTTTTTATCCATTTTGAAATGATTTCAAATTTCTTATATAATTAAAATACATAAAATTATATCGGCTTTATACCGGCCACCCTCCTTTCCAAGATATCGACATCGGCTGTCAAAAAACCATTATCGGTCGACCACTAGTTTTTATAATCTTGCTCGTCTGTAAAGCACTTTGGTCTGTTGTAAATGTGGTATACAAATAAAACGAACTTGAACTTGAAATACCGCCCAGCCCTAATTGGCCGATAATGTGACGTCTGCGTCTGTCTCCCGCAGTACTATCATTCGGTCCGGATATTCGCGGGTCAGGACCCGTCCTGTGTGTGGGTCGGCTGGGTCACGCCTGACTACCATTACTACAGCAATCACTTCAGCCTCAGCAAGAACCGCACGGTGACCGTCACGCTGGGGGACGAGCGGGGGCGCGTGCACGAGAGGTGAGCGCTCGCCGTTAGCTGTGATGTGCTGTGATGGGTCATGTGACGCACTGACGTCTCTGTGACATGTTACAGTGTGAAGAGGAGTAACTGTTACATGGTGTGGGGTGGAGACGTTGCTGGCGCCGCACAAGCGTCCAGCCGCAGCAACGTGGATTTAGAGATCGGATGCCTCATCGATTTGGCCACCGGTCTGTTAACGTTCACCATCAACGGCAAAGAGCTTCCCTCCTCATACCAGGTACTGTCAGCTACTACCATAACTATAACCATAACTATAACCAACCATAACTCACAAAGAGCTTCCCACATCACACCAGGTGCCTTCTTCACACTTCATATTACAATAACTATAACAATGTTTATAACAATAACGATAACTACAATAATAACTATAATGATGTTATAGTAAATATAGCCATAACAATAACTATAAAGATATCTATAACTATTACCATATTGTTAACTATAACAATAACTATAATATATATTAATGTATTGTGTGTATATATATATATATAATATAATTCTAACAATACAACAATAAATATAGCTACAAATATAAGAATATGTGTAAGTAAACAATAACTATAATAACAAAAAAATACATAAATAACTAATGTTAAATAACTAAAATTAACTAATGATAAATGTAACAATAAATATAGCTATAACTATAACAATATCTAGAACTATAACTCGAAGTATGACAATAACTATGATAACTATAATGATAATTTTAACAATTCATTAATCCATAACGATGACTATAACAATATGTAGAACTGTAACAATATCTGTAACTATAACCATAACTAAAATAACTATAATGATAAATGAAATAAATAGTTATAACAATAACAATATCAGTAACAATAACTATTATGATTACTATAATAACTGTAATGATAAATGTAGCCATAATAACTATAATGATATCTATAACTATAACAGTATCTACGATAACAATAATGATATCTATAACTATATCAGTAACAATATCTGTAACAATATCTATAATTATAATGATAAATATAACACTAAATATAGCCATAGTGATAATTATAACAATATCTAACGGTTACGATAACTATAATGATATATGTAAGACTAAATATAGCCGTAATAATAATTATAACAATATCTAAAACTATAACCGTAACAATATCTGTAACAATATCTATAACAATAACTATAATGTTAAATGTAACACTAAGTATAGCCATTATGATAATTATAACAATATCTACAACTGTTACAATAACTATAATGATAGCTATGGTAAGTAATATGTTAAATATAACAATAAATATAGCAATAGTGATAACTATAATGATAAATAAAACACCTATGACAAAGAGCATCTGATCTCATATCAGACAGCATCAGCTGATGTAGTGAATCACAACACAAACACAGATGTGATTTATGTAATGTCTGAACTGAGTCTGATGTTCAGGTGGAGCCCAGCACAAAACTCTTTCCTGCGGTGTTTGTACGGCCGACGAGCTCCAGTCTCTTCCAGTTTGAGCTGGCCAAAATCAAGGTGAGGACATCCTCATGTTCCCATAGCCTCATACCGTCATATTAGTCATTATAAGAGAAACTAACTGGATCTGGATCTGCAGAACGCCATGCCCATCTCGTCGGCCATCTTCAAGAGCGAACACAAGAATCCCATTCCTCAGTGTCCTCCACGACTGGACGTCCAGACCATTAACTCGGTGCTGTGGAGCCGAATGCCCAACACCTTCCTGAAGGTGGAGACGGCTCGAGTCAGCGAGAGACACGGATGGATGGTGCAGTGTGTGGAAGCGCTACAGATGCTGGCTGTACACATCCCCGAGGAGAACCGGTGCATGCCTGCACATAAACCCATCGCATTTCATTACAGCGACTTAAAAATAAGAATGAAAAAAATCAGTAATCAAATAAAACTAATGTGTAAATTATTGACACGTATTTTATTTAGAAAACTAATAAACTTATAAATTATTATAAATTATTACATATTAAATAAATAAACAAAAGTAAATTTAATTTTTATTAATACAATTAAATACATTTGTAGATGCAAATTATATTTATTATATATTATTAATGATAAATACATTTATAAATTATATTTATTAAACAAATATTAAAAATAATAAAACAAATCAAATTTTTCAATATCTGTGAATATAATATTTTTATAAAAGTAAATACATTTATAAAAATAAATTATTTATATTCTATTTTAAATATAATTAATAAATATATAATCAACAAAAATAAATACATTTATAAGGATTATGCATTTAAATTTAATTGAAATTACATTTATTTTTAAATAAAAATTAAAATTGAATACATTTTTTTTCATTACAATTAAATCTATAAATGTAAATTATTTATGTATTATATTTATGAATATAATTAATTGAATATTTTCAATAAAAAATAAATACATTTATAAGGGTAATACTTTTAAATTGAAGTTCAGTTTTTATAATTAAAATTAAATGTTTAAATATAATACATTTTATTTATTTTTAAAATAAACTACATCTAGAAATATAAATTATTTGTTCATTATACTCATGAATAAAATTAATTTACATTAAATTAATATTTTTTTATATTTATAAGTATAATATATCCAATGTATTTTAGTTCATTTTTAAAATGGAAATAAAATTAGTCTAGAAATAAATTATTTTTATGTATTATATTTATAAATGTAATTGTTTTGAAATAAAAATTATATTTGATACATTTGTATTATTAATTTATTATTTTATTATAAAAATATAAATACATTTATAGTATATATTTATAAATAATTAAGATTTAACTGAAATTAAATCATTTATAAACATTATTTACAAATATAATGCTATCAAGTTCATTTAATTTATCTTTATCATCATCAGATATTTATAAGATATTTATTAACATAAAAGTTTGATGTATTTTAAGTATTTTTAGTTATGTATTGTTTTTTTTAATTAAGTACTTTTATAAATATGCATATATTAATTAGGTGTATAACTGATGCTGCATCTGTAAGTTCATGAGCTGATGGTTAATGCTCGTTCCGCAGGTGTGTGGACATCATGGAGCTGTCGGAGCAGGCGGAGCTGTGTAAGTTCCACTATCACACGCTGAAGCTGTACTGTGCTCTGTGTGCTCACGGGAACACGCGGGTGGCGCACGCTCTCTGCAGTCACCTGGACCAATCGCAGCTGCTCTACACTATTGATAACCAGTACCTGTCGGGGCTGCTGCGTGAGGGCTTCTACGACGTCCTGATCAGCGTTCACCTGGAGACGGCCAGAGCCGCCCGCCGCATGATGAGCAGCGAGTTCATCGTCCCCGTCACCAGCGAGACGCGCAGCATCCGGCTCTTCCCCGACGGCTGCAGACGCCACCGGCCCCCGGGCGTCGGCCTCAGCACGTCCCTCAAATCCCGACTCAGCTTCGCCCCGCCGTGTTTCATCAGTGGCCGGCGCGAGCAGCACCTGTTCAGCCCCGAGATCCCGCTGGATGCGCTGAAGGAGAAGGCCATCAGCATGCTGACCGACGCCGTGCAGGTTTGAAATTGATCCATTCCAATTCCAATTTTGCTTATCGAGTCCTGTTCTGCTTATTGAGTCCGATTCTGCCTATCGAGTCGGGTTCTGCTTATTGATTCTGCTTATCGAGTCCAGTTCTGCTTATCGAACCCAGTTCTGCTTATCGAGTCCAGTTCTGCTTATCGATTCATATTCTGCATATCGAGTCCAGTTCTGCTTATCGAACCCAGTTCTGCTTATCGAACCCAGTTCTGCTTATCGAGTCCCGTTCTGCTTATCGAGTCCGATTCTGCTTATTGATTAAGATTCTACTTATCGGGTCCGATTCTGCTTATCGATTCAGATTCTGCTTATCGATTAAGATTCTACTTATCGAGTCCAGTTCTGCTTGTCGAGTCCAGTTCTGCTGATCGAGTCCATTTCTGCTTGTCGAGTCTGATTCTGCTTATCGATTCATATTCTGCTTATCGAGTCCAGTTCTGCTTATCGAACCCAGTTCTGCTTATCGAGTCCAGTTCTGCTTATCGATTCATATTCTGCATATCGAGTCCAGTTCTGCTTATCGAACCCAGTTCTGCTTATCGAACCCAGTTCTGCTTATCGAGTCCCGTTCTGCTTATCGAGTCCGATTCTGCTTATCGATTAAGATTCTACTTATCGGGTCCGATTCTGCTTATCGATTCAGATTCTGCTTATCGAGTCCGGTTCTGCTTATCGAGTCCAATTCTGCTTATCGATTTCAGTTCTGCTTATCGAGTCCGCTTCTGCTTATCGAGTCAGGTTCTGCTTATCGATTAAGATTCTGCTTATCGAGTCCGGTTCTGCTTATCGAGTCCGCCTCTGCTTATCGAGTCAGGTTCTGCTTATCGATTAAGATTCTACTTATCGAGTCCAGTTCTGCTTGTCGAGTCCAGTTCTGCTGATCGAGTCCATTTCTGCTTGTCGAGTCTGATTCTGCTTATCGATTCATATTCTGCTTATCGAGTCCAGTTCTGCTTATCGAGTCCAGTTCTGCTTGTCGAGTCCGCTTCTGCTTATCGAGTCAGGTTCTGCTTATCGATTAAGATTCTACTTATCGAGTCCAGTTCTGCTTGTCGAGTCCAGTTCTGCTGATCAAGTCCAGTTCTGCTTGTCGAGTCTGATTCTGCTTATCGATTCATATTCTGCTTATCGAGTCCAGTTCTGCTTATCGAGTCCAGTTCTGCTTGTCGAGTCCGATTCTGCTTATCGATTCATATTCTGATTCTTCTTTTCGTGTCTGATTCTACTTATCGAGTCCGTTTCTGCTTATTGATTCAATTTCTGTGCACTCAGAATAACAACGCAATGTTGCGCTTTAAAGCAAACAGGATGTGCTTTAGGTCTCTGTGAACTTGAGTGAGAAACTTCGAAACTCCGTCTTTGAAAAATATATCTAAAGAGAGTGAAATGTCTACTTTCACTACTTTCAAAATACATTCCAAATAGAAAACGTGCGTTAGCATGGATGATTTACATGAAATATAGTGTGTGCAACACTGTGCATAAGCTGGCTTTCAGTTCGATATAATAACAAAAAACTACATTTTGGGTTTTTATTCAACTAAGATAGGCACGCTGTGATCTGTACTATATTTTTACTGTAACTGACAGATTTCGGCCCCAAAAAAACAAAACAAAAAAAACACGGGAGTTGGAGGGAATGGGAGTCATTCTTCCGGGAGTGGAACGGGATGGGATTTTCCCCCAGTTTTTTTGTGGGATTCGGACGGGACGAGATTTTTTTTGTGGGAGTGGGACGGGAGAGGTTTGAAAATCCACTCCTGTGTCACCCCCTAGTCCGGTTCTGCTTATCGAGTCAGTTCTGCTTAGTGATTCTGGTTCTGCTTATCGAGTCAGGTTCTGCTTATCGATTCTGCTTATCGTTTCTAGTTCTGCTTATCGATTCTGCTTATCGTTTCCAGTTCTGCTTATCGAGTCCAGTTGTGCTTAGCGATTCTGGTTCTGCTTATCGATTCTGCTTATCGTTTCCAGTTCTGCTTATCGAGTCCAGTTGTGCTTAGCGATTCTGGTTCTGCTTATCGAGTCAGGTTCTGCTTATCGATTCTGCTTATCATTTCCAGTTCTGCTTATCGATTCTGCTTATCGTTTTCAGTTCTGCTTATCGATTCCAGTTCTGCTTATCAAGTCCGGTTCTCCGGTTCTGCTTATCAAGTCCGATTCTGCTTATCGAGTCCGGTTCTGCTTATCGAGTCAGGTTATCGATTCCAGTTCTGCTTATAGAGTCCGATTCTCTGGTTCCGCTTATCGAGTCCAGTTCTGCTTATCGAGTCAGGTTATCGAGTCCGGTTCTGCTTATCGAGTCCGGTTCTCTGGTTCTGCTTATCGAGTCCAGTTCTGCTTATCGATTCTGCTTATCGAGTCGAGTTCCGCTTATCGAGTAATTTTCTGCTTATCGGTCCAGATTTTCCTTATCGAGTCCGGTTCTGCTTATCGAGTCTGGTTCTCCGGTTCTGCTTATCGAGTCCGGTTCTGCTTATCGATTCTGTTTATCCAGTCCAATTCTGCTTATCGATTCAGATTCTTCTTATCGAGTCCGTTTCTGCTTATCGATTCCAGTTCTGTTTATCGAGTCTGATTCTGCTTATCGATTCATCTTCTGATTCTTCTTACAGATTCCGATTCTGCTTATTGATTCCGATTCTTATCGATTCCTAGTTTCAATTCCAATAAGATGAAAAAAAAATCTGATTTATAAAAAAAAACAAAAGTCAAAAAATTTTAAAACGCATAACTTTTGCTATGGTTATGCCTGTCGTTTACACTACTCCGGCGTTTTCGACCCTCAAAAATGGAGACTTTTGAAAATGATGGCGTGGCAAAGTGAAAATGATGGTTGTTTTACCATTAGATATGTATTGGTAGATTCCCCATTCGTCCGCTCCAAGCACGTAGACACATTCGCCATCTATATAATAGGGCATCTTACCTATACATATCTATGGTTATACCTAGGGATGGGTATCATTTAGATTTTATCGATACCGATACTGTTTAGCGATACAATGCAAAAAGATATGATGTGAAAATTTCAAGTTATTTTATTACTGCTGAACTTTAGCAACTGTATTAAAGTTCTTCAGCCAGGAGCAGGGAGTTATTTTTCTCTTTTTTGTTTTATTTTATTAACGTTAAAGGAATAGTTCACCCATAAATGAAAATTCGTTTGGAGCCCGAGCCTGCACAGTAGAGATTTGTTTGGAGCCAGAGTCTGCGTAGTAGAGATTTGTTTGGAGCCAGAGTCTGCGCAGTAGAGATTTGTTTGGAGCCAGAGTCTGCGTAGTAGAGATTCGTTTGGAGCCAATTCTGCGCAGTAGAGATTAGTTTGGAGCACGAGTCTGTGCAGTAGAGATTTGTTTGGAGCCAGAGTCTGCGCAGTAGAGATTTGTTTGGAGCCAGAGTCTGCGTAGTAGAGATTCGTTTGGAGCACGAATCTGTGCAGTAGAGATTTGTTTGGAGCCAGAGTCTGCGTAGTAGAGATTTGTTTGGAGCACGAGTCTGCGTAGTAGAGATTCGTTTGGAGCCAGAGTCTGCGTAGTAGAGATTCGTTTGGAGCACGAGTCTGTGCAGTAGATATTCGTTTGGAGACAATTCTGCGCTGTAGAGATTCATTTGGAGCACGAGTCTGCGCAGTAGAGATTCGTTTGGAGCACGAGTCTGCGTAGTAGAGATTCGTTTGGAGCACGAGTCTGTGTAGTAGAGATTCATTTGGAGCACGAGTCTGCGTAGTAGAGATTCGTTTGGAGCACGAGTCTGCGTAGTAGAGATTCATTTGGAGCACGAGTCTGCGTAGTAGAGATTCGTTTGGAACCCGAGTCTGCGCAGTAGAGATTTGTTTGGAACCCGAGTCTGCGCAGTAGAGATTCATTTGCAGCACGAGTCTGCGCAGTAGAGATTCATTTGCAGCACGAGTCTGCGCAGTAGAGATTTGTTTGGAACCCGAGCCTGCACAGTAGAGATTTGTTTGGAACCAGAGTCTGCGTAGTAGAAATTCGTTTGGGGCACGAGTCTGCGCAGTAGAGATTTGTTTGGAGCCAGAGTCTGCGTAGTAGAGATTCGTTTGGAGCCAATTCTGCGCAGTAGAGATTTGTTTGGAGGCAGAGTCTGCGCTCCGAGTCTGCGCAGTAGAGATTCGTTTGGAGCACGAGTCTGCGCAGTAGAGATTTGTTTGGAGCCAGAGTCTGCATAGTAGAAATTCGTTTGGAGCACGAGTCTGCGCAGTAGAGATTTGTTTGGAGGCAGAGTCTGCGCTCCGAGTCTGCGCAGTAGAGATTTGTTTGGAGCCAGAGTCTGCATAGTAGAAATTTGTTTGGAGCACGAGTCTGCGCAGTAGAGATTTGTTTGGAGCCAGAGTCTGCATAGTAGAGATTCGTTTGGAGCCAATTCTGCGCTGTAGAGATTTGTTTGGAGCCTGAGTCTGCGCCCAGAGTCTGCACAGTAGAGATTCGTTTGGAGGCACGAGTCTGCCCCCCGAGTCTGTGCCGTAAAGATTCGTTTGGAGCCAGAGTCTGCGCCCAGAGTCTGCACAGTAGAGATTCGTTTGGAGCCAGAGTCTGCGCCCAGAGTCTGCACAGTAGAGATTAGTTTGGAGCCAGAGTCTGCGCAGTAGAGATTGTGAGGTGGAGCCACGGAATCAAAAGAATCAAAGTCCTGCCCAAACTCCCGCAGACCCAATCGCAAGCTCTCAATCATGACACCACACCCCATTTAATTTCATACATTTCACTGTTTAATTTTACGGTGTAAAATGGACCCGATTCTCTACGTGCAGGGCGGAGGAGACCACATCCGTGACCCGGTCGGAGGAAGCGTGGAGTTCCAGTTTGTACCTATCCTGCGTCTCATCGGCACGCTGCTCCGCATGGGAGTCCTGAGCAGCCGTGACACGCACAAGATCCTGCTGCTGATCGAGCCCGGCGTGTTCGGAGAGCGCAGGGACGACGCCAAAGAAGGGCTGACAGGAGCCGAGGAGAAGGCGGTGGAAGCTGGAGAGGAGGAGGAGCGAGACGGGAGAGCGATTGTGAAGGGCCTGCTGGAGAAGAAGCTCCCCGAGTCTGTCAAACGACAGGTGAGAGCAGCACTGATTTCTTCAAATATTATATACACATCATTCAAGTAGGTTTTACAGGAAAATATAATTTTAGTCCTCAATGTAGTATTTATTATGACTGTTTTACACATTTTTGGATAATAAAGTCATGAAGACTAAGAAATAAGACAGTTCTTACTGTTTTTCCTTCACTACCGCTCTAACACATCTATTTTTTTTGTTTTAATAAAAATTAAAAATGTAGTTTTGTAAATTGTAGAATTTTTAACACACACACACACATAATCTATATTTTTTACAGATTTACAATATATATGTGTGTGTGTGTGAGTGTGTTTCTGTTAATATATCTTATAATCTAATTTACATAGTGAATATAATTTATATAAAACATAATCACGTGACACTGAAGACTGGTAATGATGCTGTAAATTCAGCTTTGATCACAGAAATAAATGATAGTTTTACAGATATTCACATAGAAAACAGCTGTTTAAAATTGTAATATTTCACAGATTTTACTGTATTTTTGATCAAATTAATAAGGAAGAGTTCTGAAATTTGAATCACTCAGACTCTTTTGAGTCTCGTCTCTTGTATTAATTGCATGTGTGTTAGTGTATATTGCATTATTAACTCTGGACTCTTGTGTGTGCTTCTGCAGATGTGTGAGCTGCTGCACTATTTCTGCGACTGTGAGCTGAGGCACCGCATCGAGGCCATCGTCTCGTTCTCCGACAGCTTCGTTTCCAAGCTTCAGTTCAATCAGAAGTTCCGCTATAACGAGCTGATGCTGGCGCTCAACATGTCGGCTGCCGTCACCGCCAAAAAGACCAAAGAGTTTCGCTCGCCGCCACAGGAACAGGTGCTTCTCCTCCGCTCAGATCAGCTGATGTCACTTCCTGCTGCAGTCGTCGTTTCTCCCGCGGTTTCAGCATCATGTTCTCTCTGTGTGTTTCAGATTAACATGCTGCTGAACTTTCACATGGGCGAGGACTGTCCGTGTCCCGCAGACATACAGGAGGAGCTGTACGACTTCCACGGCGAGCTGCGGCTGCACTGCGGTACGACATCTGTGTCCCTGGAGCACAAAAACAGTCTTAAGTCGCTGGGGTATATTAAGTCGCTGGGGTATATAGCAATAGCCAACAATACATTGTATGGGTCAAAATTATCCATTTTTCTTTTATGCCAAAAATCATTAGGATATTAAGTAAAGCTCCAGGGTCATATTTAAGGTCCTTGCACACTAGGGGGCCATTCACACAGAACACATTTTTCCATTCCAATGTGCTACTTTTCCATTGTTCTTCTAGGTAAACACGCGCTTGACGGACGTGCATGACCTTAACGCTCGCATCTTTTGTAGTGCCTCGCACATGAGCGCCACATTTTTAATTTTTGCACGCAGCGCCGCTCATCAATGTCAGTTCCAAAGCAGTGGACCAATCAGAAGAACTTGGAGGCGGGGCAAGCGTTGCAAGCTTCTGTTTACAGTAGCAAGTTGGCATGACAACTGTTTTATTAACTAGAAAAATTTATATTTGTTATAAAAATGCCACTGTAGACTTTTACAGTTGCTCATGATGTACTGGAGATTTTTTTTTTTCAGTTTATACCTGATACATTTGTTTAGAGTTTTGAATAACTAGGAAAAAATATATATTTGTTACACAAATGCCCATATAAATGTTGCATTTTATTAATTCCCATGTCTTTTCCAGGTCTAGAAATCACACTTTTTTCCTCATACAGCATATCCAAGTTTTCCAAAACTGTGTGATTCCTGGTGCTTGATATTGAGTTGTTCTTCATCTGTGTCCCTGCAGGGATTCCAGTGGAGGAGGATGAGGAGGTTCAGGACTCGTCTATTAAAGCTCGTCTGCTCGCTCTCGTCTACAAGATCAAAGGTCAACCGCAGAGATCTGAGCGCGAGCACACAGAGAAAGAGCAGAGCGCTCCTTGTAAGCTAATCATTCAGTCCTGTGTCGTATGCTAGGTTAGCCGTATGTCAAACATCACATGTACTTTCCAGAGGATTTTACAGTCAACACAATTAATAAATATTTTATTTATTTTATTTTGAGCCATACATTTGTGTGCAAGGTTTGCTGTTTTCATTTTATTTCATTTCATTTTGAAACCTTGAGCAGGACTTGTATCTGTGTGAGATTTACTCAAACAGTTCAAGGGTTTAATGGAAAAAACTGCTGCACTTTTGGTTTGCTGATCACAGTGTTTTTCCCTTCACAGTGACCGCTCACCACATCTTTACACACACACACGTTTGTTTTTGTGAAAAGTGGGTTCATCCCATAGGTGTATTGGTTTTTATACTGTACAAACTGTGTGTGCTATTGCCCTACACCTAAACTTAGCCCTCACAGGACACTGTGCATTTCTACTTTCCCCCAAAAAACCTCACTCTGTATGATTTATAAGCGTTTTGAAAAGTGGGGACATGGGGCAATGTCCTGAAAAGTCACCTTCACCTTGTAATACCTGTGTCATTATACACATTTATGTCCTCATTTGTCACAAAAACGCACACACACGCTCTCACACATGCACGCACACACGTACACACACTCACCCTCACACTCTCACACACACACGTACACACACTCACCCTTACACTCTCACACGCACGCATGCACACACGTACACACTCACCCTCACGTACACACACTCACCCTCACACTCTCACACATGCACGCTCTCACACACGCACGCACACTCACTCACTCACTCAGACACACTCACTCTCACACACACTCACTCACACACACATACACACACACACGCACTCACACACACACTCACACACACTCGCACGCATGCATCCAAGTGGATGCTGCACACTGGTGGTGGTTGAGGAGAGACCCCCCCACATGATTGTAAAGCGCTTTGGGTGTACAGCAATACACAATAAAGCGCTATATAAATGCATCATTCATTCATTCATTCATTCATGCACGCAAGCACACTCACTCACTCAGACACACTCACTCTCACACACACACACACACACACTCTCACACACACACACACACACACTAAGTGTGGCACTCCTGAGCTCAGCGTTTGTTCAGCGGATGACGTTATGTTACGGTCTCAGGGGTCGTTCATCAGCGCTGCTCTATAAACACTTATTTACAGCTGACAGACAGACTCATGAAGAGAGAGACTGACAGAAGAGCTGAGCACATGTTTTCCCAGCAGTCCCTTTCCTTAGAGTCCCGTAAGAGTCGAACTCACACACACAGCACTTGCTCCGGCATCCCTCCTCTCTCATTAGTATCAGAATCAGAATGAGCTTTATTACACCGCAGCACTCACAGTACTACCATAGATTTTTAGTAAAAAAACATATCATTCTAAAGTAATGCACCATGTTAGTACCATTGTAAATGAATATAGCAATTTTTAATGATGACTAATATTTCTGCAATATTTAAAAAAAATTTATTTACATTTAATAGTAAAATTTATATTTTAATTATTTAAAATGTATTTATTTATTGTCACGGGGTGAGGAATCACACGACAGGGATTGCAGGTTAAATGCCCCGGAGGGTGGCTTTATTTTAAAAGAGGGAAGTGCAACAAGGGGGAAAAGTCCCTGTGGGTGCTCCGGTGCGGTGAGTGCTCTCTTCCTTCTTTCCCGGTGCAGTGAGTCCGTGCGGTGCTCCAGTGGGGCTGGTCGGTCACACGCTGCTGTCTGTCGGAGAAATGAGAAGGCGAGTTAACCCTCTGAGGGTGTTTTGGGGGCCTGGAGAACTTTCGCATTCCCTGACATTTGTGCTTTTTTCAGTTGCTTATAAAAATATAAATGGCTAAAGTCTAATAACACTGTAAACAGCACAAACTGGGCTACAATAATATGTTAGCAGCATTTATGTACATGATTGTGTTTTTGAGAAATCAACGTTTATGCGTGGTTAGTGAAAAACGAAAATTTTGAAGTCACTGCAATAAGACCATAAAACACATACAGAACAACTGATCACAAGACTTTTGAGAACCGGATCTTGTAGCCTAGAATTTTTGCTTCAAAATTAAGTGAAAATCATCTTATTTGCTCATAGAAAACAATATATTGATTTAAATTGTTAAAGCCTATATGTGTGGGAGTGGTAGTAGCCTTGAATATGAAGTGATTCTCATCTGAGAGACAAAGGGCCCTCCCCTAAAGCTGCTAATGGCCCATCAGTGTGACTGAGACAGGTTAGAGAGAATGTGAGGAGATTGAAAAATGGGTTTTTAAAAATATTTGTATTTTATTTACAACACAGTATAATCAAAACATACATAATGAAGGTCAAAGACACATTATTGTGCACACTGATCTAACCACAGAGATGTGCACAGACTTTGACTCGTTCCTGCAACAGATTCTGTTCAACAAGTGAAACAAATTAATCATACCTGATATTTACATGTTATTTAAGTGTTTCTGCTACTTTCCATGGATTCAAGAAGAAAAAACGTTATCAGTAGTCAAGGATCTTGTTTTACCATAGAATATCAGTGTAGTTGAACATCTGATGTTAGTGCAGCGCTCTCAGAGGAAAACAGATGGAAGAGGCTGAAAGTCAGCAGGATTCATCATCTGTGGTGCAGGTGTCTGATTCAATAAAATACAAACAACCAAAAAAAATAAAAAACATTTGTGAGCATGTTTATATATGGAGGTTTTGTAGCCATAGACTCATGCATGCTTTGTATTATTGTAAAAAAAGGACATTTTATTTTTGAGAAACTAATTATTATTGTTTAGCACGTTATTAAAATTATTTTTGAACAGAGTAGGCTATTAATCATAAACATGTTCTAAACATACTTAGACTCGTAGCATTCATCAGTTACAATGTACTCTCATATTACTTTTATTGTTTTATAAAATGCATGAAAACATCATCGTGCCGTAAGAAATTTAAATACAATGAATTGCCCATCATATTCAAAATGTTTTACTGGATTTCAAACATAGTCAGGAATTATAGTTTGGGAAAAACCCAACAATGATTTTGTAGTCATATAACCATGCTGAACATCATGTATGATTTTATAGTATAGAAGATATGATTCTGCAGTCATAGACTCACGCATGCTTTGTACTATAAAAGGATGAACTTTGCACTATAAAAAATATATTTTATATTTGAGAACTAATTGTTATCATTTAGCACGCTATTAAAATATATTTGTGAACAGATTATTAATAATAAACATGGTCTAAACTTTCTTCGATGCGTAGCATTCATCGTGTTGTAGTTTGGGAAAAGCCCAACTAGTAATGTGTTCAAGTTTATGTCACAATAACACGTTAACTAATGCAGAAAAGAAGCATTACTTACTCATCAGATCGATCTTCTCTACTTGATGAACTCTTGCTCTTATTTTGAGGGAAATCCAGCCTTTACTCAGCGCGTCTTCTTCCAGAAGCTAACAGTATAGCAGCGATGAACTCTTCACTCCTGACTCTGTTTATGTTGGGCGTCTCCATGCGCGCAGATCATGTGGTTATTTACATGTGAAGGTGAGACAAAGTGTTCCTCGCTTGTTTCCAGGGCGACGCTGATGAAGTTTCGGGACGCTCGGCACCCCGTGGCGAAATAGGGGGTGGGTGGGGAGTGACCCCCGACAGACCTGTGAAAGCTGCCCAGATCTGAAAGAGACCGTCAGCGTTGGCGTTCGCTGCTCCAGCCCGATGACGCACAATGAAGTGAAAGTCCTGGAGTGCGAGGAACCATCGGGTCACCCTGGCATTGGTGTCCTTAGCGTGAGCCATCCACTGAAGGGCCCAGGAGGTAGTAGCGCAGCTCCAGGACTGCCCATTTGACAGCCAGGGCCTCCTTTTCTACCGCAGCGTAGTTTCTCTCAGCCGGGGTCAGCTTCTTGCTAATATAAATGACAGGATGCTCCTCACCTTCCTGGATCTGTGACAGGACAGCTCCCAGTCGCGTGTCGGAGGCATCCGTCTGCAGCAGGAAGGAGCAGCTAAAGTCCAGGGCTCGGAGGACTGGTGCCGAGGTGAGAGCCCCTTTTACCTTCTGGAAGGCTTCTTCCGCTGCTGGTGTCCACTGTACCTTCTCCGGCTGCCCCTTCCTGCTCAGGTCTGTCAGGGAGGTGGCTAAAGAGGAGAAGTTAGGGATGAAGCAGCGATAACATCCCGCCAACCCTAAAAAGGCTCGTACATGGGTTTTGGTCTCGGGTCTCGGGGCGGAGCGTACCGCCTCCGCCTTCTTCTCATGTGGCCGAATGATACCCCTTCCGACTTGGAAGCCCAGGTACTTCGCCTCGGAGAGTGCAAGGTGGCATTTGCGAGGGTTGGCGGTGAGCCCAGCCCTCCGGAGCTCCGAGAGCACCCTCCGTAACCGGTCCAGGTGGTCTTCCCACGTCTCGGAATGGATTACAAACGTCATCCAGGTAAGCGTCGGCGTAGGACTGATGGGGCCGCAACAGGATGTCTATCATCTGCTGGAACGTGGCAGGTGCCCCGTGAAGGCTGAAGGGAAGGGTCCGGTACTGCCAGTGGCCACTAGAGGTGGAAAAAGCAGTCTTAGGTTTGGCATTCTCAGAGAGGGGTACCTGCCAGTAACCTTTGGTGAGGTCCAATGTCGGGATATATCGGGCCCTTCCCAGTCGATCCAACAGCTTGTCCACCCGAGGCATGGGGTACCCGTCAAACTCGGAGACCTCGTTGAGGCGACGGAAGTCGTTGAAGAAACGGAGGGTGCCGTCTGGTTTCGGGACCATCACGACTGGGCTGGATCACGGGCTACGGGATGGTTCTATCACCCCTAACTTCAGCATTTGTTGTATTTCCTCCTCAATAGCTTACCGACTAGCCTCAGGGACACGGTAGGGCCGTTGCCTGACGACGATCCCTGGTGGCGTCCGGATGTCGTACTGCAGGACGCTGGCCGAGAGCTGCTCGGCTTTTCTCCTTCCTGGCTGACGCACACGGTAAGTAACCGGCCCAATCCTCTCCAACACCGTGTAGGGCCCCTGCCAGGTGGCCAAGAACTTGCAAGCCGCGTTGGGGACTAGGACCATGACTCGATCTCCGGCCTGGAACTCCTGTGGTTGGGCTGCCCGGTTGTAGTGGCGCTGTTGAGCCTGCTGCGCTTCACTGAGCGATGGGCTGCTGACTGTTGTTCCCAGGCCTCCTTCGCCACATTCAGGAGGCCGCGGGGTTGTCGGCCAAAGAGGAGCTCGAAGGGGGTGAATCCAGTGGAGGCCTGGGGAACTTTGCGGATCCCGAAGAGGACGTAGGGGATCATGAGGTCCCAGTCGCGCTTGTCCTCCACGACCACCTGTCTCAGCATCTGCTTCAGAGTCTGATTAAAGCGTTTGACCAGTCCGTTGGTCTGGGGATGGTAGATGGTGGTCCTCAACTGCTTCACCCGCAACAGCCGGCAGAGGTCAGCCATTAGTCGGGACATAAAGGGGGTACCCTGATCGGTCAGGATCTCTGCTGGGATGCCGACTCGGCTGGAGAGCAGGAAGAGTTCCTGGGCGATGGCTTTAGCGGTGGCTTTTCGGAGGGGAACTGCCTCTGGATACCGGGTGGCATAGTCGACAATCACCAGGATGTGTTCATGTCCCCGGGCAGACTTGGGCAACGGCTCCACAAGGTCCATCCCGATGCGCTCGAAGGGCACCTCGATGATGGGCAGCGGTATCAGCGTACTGGGGGAGGCGTCCTGGGTGACGTCACTTGGCAGGTCGGGCAGGCTTGGCAGAACCTCTTCACCTCGGCTTCTAAGCCCGGGCCAATGGAAGTGGTCGCGGATCCGCTGGACGGTGTTCGCAGCTCCAAGGTGCTCTGCCAAGGGATGTGAGTGTGCCAGTTCCAGTACGGTCTCAGTCTTTGTTCGTGGCACCAACAACAATAATTTTTCCTCCCCCCTCCACTGGGCGACACAATAGAGCAGGCCGTTTTGGACAACGAAGTGCGGGAGAGGATGGGGGGCAGGCTGAGCTTCCTTGCCTTCGATGACTCGGACCTGTGTCCAGCAATGCCTCAACCTGTCATCCTCTCGTTGTTCCTTTCCAATTGATCCCCCTCCCGTCACCTGTTGAAAGACATCATAGAAAAGGTTAGTATTTTTGGAGGGGGACTCACCATCTCTCCCGCTGTCCGAGGCCAAAAGAACGGGGCGCTGGCGAGGTCCTTTCATGGGCCTCCATCTCCAGCGGTCCCCTCGGGGGCTGGCAGGCTGCGTCGCTGTGGCCAGTAGGCGGTCAAACCCGGGCCAGTCTCTCCCGATCAGCATGGGCACGGGAAGATCCTTCACGACCCCGACTTCTACAGGCCAGTTGCCGGACACGCCAGAAATGGTCACTCTGGGAGCGGGCACTTGTCGTGTATCCCCGTGGACACATGTTATGGGGAGGAAGGTTTTACACTCCATGCGTGGAGCAAGAATGTGATACTGCACCAGACTGACCGCACTGCTGGAATCCAGGATGGCCCGGAACGGTTTTCCGTTAACCTTCACATCCACTTCTGGAGCTCCAACCGGTAGGTCGCAGTGTACAATGCAGCCTGCCAACCAGGTCCGTGCGGGAAGCGCGGGAGCCTCTGTCGGCATGGGCTCATCCCGCGGAGGGGAAACCGCTGGCCTGCTCAGTGGTCGCTGGGTGCCCTACGATGTGCGTCTCTCCTGAACCACCCTCCGGGGAAACGGCAGCGCTCGCTCCCCAGCGTCCCGGCGTTGGCTGCATCCACCAGCTCGATCGCCTCCACGAGTTCCAAGGTGGTGGTTGGGTTCCTCATTCCCACCGCCTGTCGATGAGAACGGGGAAGGGCTCGGAGAAGACGATCTATTACCACACATTCCACCACCTGACTGGCCGATGAAGCCCCCTCCAGCAGCCAGTGTTGCGCAAGTCGCGCGAGTTTGGCGGCCTGGGCATGGGCTGGCAGACGGGGCTTATATGCCCACTCGTGGAAGTACTGAGCGGTACAGATAGGGGATAAAAGGTCCGTTTTACGCGCAAATTAATTTACTCCTATATTTACGAATGTTTCATGAATGAGGCTTATTGCATTTAAATGAACACGCATTTTGATTGTTAATGACAGCCGTATGTCATGACGACAGACACAACACGACACTATCATTATTTTTTTATTTAATTTAAAAAAATAAATATAGATCGTAATAAAGTGCTTGCACAAATGACCTATATTGTTGGAGGAGGACAGTCTTAAAATGTAACAATAAGAACTTTGTGTAAATCAGTGGTGCATATATTGAGGAAACCCGCTGGCGTTAAATGCACTAAATGAATGCATTAATTCTTCTCGTGTGTGTTTGTGTGTGTGTGTGTGTGTGTGTGAAGCAAATCTGAAGGAGCTGATCTCTCAGACGATGGTGAGCTGGGCTCAGGAGACGCACATCCAGGATCCAGAGCTGGTTCGTCTGATGTTCAGTCTGCTGAGACGACAGTATGACAGCATCGGAGAGCTGCTCCGAGCCACGAGGAAGACCTACACCATCAGCGCCGCCTCCGTCCACGACACCATCCACCTGCTGGCGTCTCTGGGCCAGATCCGCTCGCTGCTCAGCGTCCGTATGGGGAAGGAGGAGGAGCAGCTGATGATCCACGGCCTCGGGTGAGGACGAGCTCAACACAAAACTCCATCCACAGCCACAAAAATACAATATGCAGCAGTTACACTGCAAAAAAGAGAAGTTTTGTCTTGCTTTCCAGTTGCTTTTCAAAATAAGATTAATTAGAAGTTCATTACATATGTGACCCTGGAGCACAAAAGCAGTCATAAGTAGCACGGTTATATTTGTAGCAATAGCCAACAATAGACCCTTTTTCTGTTAGTAAACATTGTGAGATTTTTCTGTGGGTTTTTTTAGATTTTTTTTAGATTTTTTAGGTGGTGGCAGAAAGATCCCCCTGACCGCTTCACTAACGCTAGCTATGAAGTCTGTTAGCTTGTTTAAGTACTGAAGAAGTACTTCTGATAAGAAGTGTGCACTGCAAACGCGAGCATTTTTGAGATCGTTTCTGTCCAGTCCGCTCATTTTATCTCGTTTAACCACAGCTGTCGTCGGTTTTTTGTCTGGCAGTGGCAGCAGGCATGCATTAAAATTTAAATATTTCAAAATTCTGACTTTATTCTCGCAAGTCCGAGATTATATCTCAGAGAAATCAACTCGTCATTCTCTCTTTTGAGTTATATCCACACTTCTGGTGCTCCAGGGTCACATTTAATTAAGACATTTATAATGTGACAAAATATCTCTATTTAAAAAATAAATGCTGTTCTTTTGAGCTTTCTATTCATCTGTGAATCCTGAAAAATAAAATGTATCACAGTTTCCACAAAAATATTGAGCAGCACAACTGTGTTCAACATTGATAATAATCAGAAATGTTTGTTGAGCAGTAAATCAGTATATTATTATGATTTCTGAAGATCATGTGACACTGAAGACTGGAGTAATGATGCTGAAAATACAGCTGCAGATCACAGAAATAAATTACAGTTTAACACATATTCATATAGAAAACAGCTGTTTTAAATTGCAATAATATTTTTGGTCAAATTAATACAGCCTTGTTGAGCAGAAGACACTTCTTTCAGAAACATTCTGCTTGATTCAGAGAACAGGAGCAGCTCCAGATGAGTGTGCTTAACAGCGTGAATCTGATGTGTGTGTGTGTGTGTGTGTGTCTCTCAGGGACATCATGAATAATAAGGTCTTCTACCAGCATCCTAACCTGATGCGTGTTCTGGGGATGCACGAGACCGTCATGGAGGTGATGGTGAACGTCTTGGGAGGAGGAAAGTCTCAGGTGTGTTTGACACAAACTTCAGCAACTTCTCAAGATTGAAAAAACCCTCACCGCGTTCATAATCCTCAATATCACCACATCATAAATTAATAACTCCTGCAAGTCAAGTCACATTTATTTATATAGCTCTTTATATGATACTGATTGTTTCAGAGCAGCTTCACAGAAATATATGTGTCCCTGCAGCACAAAAGCAGTCATCAGTAACACAGGTATATCTGTAGCAATAGCCAACAATACATTGTATGGATCAAAATTATACATTTCTCTTTTATGACAAAAATCATTAGGATATTAAGATCATGTTCCATGAAGATATTTAGTACATTTCCTACCGTAAATATATCAAAACTTCATTTCTGATTAGTAATATGCATTGCTCAGAACTTCATTTGAACAACTTTAAAGGAGATTTTCTCAATATTTAGATTTTTTTGCTCCCTCAGATTCCAGATTTTCTAATAGTTGTATCTCAGACAAATATTGTCCTATCATAACAAACCATACATCAATGCAAAGATCATTCATTCAGCATGTATTATGATGTATTAAATCTCAATTTCAGAAAATTGACCCTCATGACTGGTTCTGTGGTCCAGGGTCACAAATAAGTGTTAATGTTGTAAAATTCATCATAAGCTGTAAAGCAGCTCTACAGAAGGACAATACTATATATATATATATATATATATATATATATATATATATATATATATATATATATATATACATTTACATTTATACATTTATTCATTTAGCTGACGCTTTTATCCAAAGCGACTTACAATTGCTATATATGTCAGAGGTCGCACGCCTCTGGAGCAACTAGGGGTTAAGTGTCTTGCTCAGGGACACATTGGTGTCTCACAGTGGATTCAACCCGGGTCTCTCACACCAAAGGCATGTGTCTTATCCACTGCGCCATCACCACCCCATATATATATATATATATTAAATGCTGTCTGGTATTTCTACTCTATTTGTGACAGTTTAACTTCTTATTTTTTATGATTATAATTTGTGAATGTTGACATGTTAAAAGGGTTAACCCTGATTAATTTAGTGATTGTAAAAGATTCAAGCTTCTGATTCGCTATGTTCTTCACTAAACACAGTTGAAGGGGAAAAAGAAATAGGATTTCAGTTTGCATCTTGTTTTTTTTTAAGCATTTGAGCTGAGTTACATTTATTTTAAAATATAATTGAATAATTGTATGTCTCTTTTGGTTAAGGGCCACTGCTCTAGAGAGATTCATTAGACTGATTCAGAATAACTAGTGAGTCTTTTTGACTGATTCATTCAAAGAAGCAGTTCATTAGTCCTTCAAGTGTCAGACGATAAAAAAAGTGTAAAACAAAAAAGTAAAAACCCAAAACCTACTAAAAATGATAAAACGATAAAATTAATGAAAATGAATGAAGACACAAAATATAAAGATAAAAACTGATTCATAATAGTAATAAAAACTATAATAGTATCACAATCATACTCTCTATATACTCACTCTCTCTCTCTCTCTCTATATATGTATTTATACCTGTGTGTGTGTGTGTGTGTGTGTGTGTGTGTGTGTGTATATACACTGTATATATTAGTGCTGTCAAACGATTAATTGCGATTAATTGCATCCAGAATAAGTTTTTGTTTACATGATCATGTCTGCAACGCAGATGAGCTCCATATTTCCATACTGTCCTCTGTAATGTGTGTGTGTTTGTTTGCAGTAACACACACTGATGGCGTTTCTGTTCTCTCTGACGTCCTGCAGTGTTTTAATAAGCCTGAGCCTCTGCTGTCCAGTATTGATCCAAACACACACACACACACACACACACACAGCAGATCAATGACACACACTCATGAGCTCTGCTCTGCATTCACACTGAACCAATCCTGAATATGTTTCCTTCTGGAACAGGAAATCGCGTTTCCGAAGATGGTGGCGAGCTGCTGCCGCTTCCTGTGCTACTTCTGTCGCATCAGCCGTCAGAATCAGAAGGCCATGTTTGATCACCTGAGCTACCTGCTGGAGAACAGTAGCGTGGGACTGGGTGAGTGCAGACGCCTCGAATACAGAGAGAAAACCCTCAGAAGAGATGAATGAACTGATTTGCTGCGGTCCATACTGCCCTCTGCTGGTGTGTGTGTGTGTGTGCGCGCGCCTGTGTGTGTGCGCGCCTGTGTGTGTGTGTGTGTGTGCGCGCGCCTGTGTGTGTGCGCGCCTGTGTGTGTGTGTGTGTGTGTGCGCGTGATTTTGAACAGCAGTTCACAAGTGTTCATCAGCTGAACCTCTTTGAGATCAGTTAATATTTCAATAATTTAACAACACATTCATGTTGGTGGTTCTCTGATGTCAGTTAATGGTCACATGCAGACAAATAAACAAATACAGTAAACATATTTTTAGTAACCGTTTTATTTTGGTTGTTTTTACTTACAAATATTTGATTTAATTGGACAGCTTTATGATTTATTTAATTATTAGTACGTTTATTTTATTTTTTTATTTTAGAATTGCTTATTTTAATTTGACATTCTAATAATTTAATTATACGTAAGTGCTTTTTAAATTGTTTTATTTATTTGA
>NC_136758.1:29260200-29352700 GCF_936440315.1 Barbus barbus
AAGTAAAAAAAAAATATATATATATTTTATCTTTCACATTTTAAGTTTAACTTGATGCACTAAAATAGCTAAAACTAAAACATTTATAAAGACTATATATAAAAAATGATTAATACTCCATAAAAATTACAAAATAACTAAATTACTAAAACTTGAATATTGAAGCAAAAAATAAAATATACAAATAAAATCTAATCCAGAATAATAACAGCCTATAATAGTGTCTCAATACTAAAATAACTGTTGCATGTGGCTGTTTGATGGCGTGTGTGAGCGATTTGAACAGGACTGAAGTGTGTGTGATCTGTCCGTCAGACGGCAGCGTGACGGAG
The DNA here is from genome assembly GCF_936440315.1 of Barbus barbus. NCBI lineage: Eukaryota > Metazoa > Chordata > Actinopteri > Cypriniformes > Cyprinidae > Barbus > Barbus barbus. Next base: position 29,260,533 of record NC_136758.1, read on the forward strand.
CCTGACGTGTCGGCCAGTTTCTGTCCGGACCACAAGGCCCCCATGGTGCTGTTCCTGGAGCGTGTGTATGGCATCGAGGACCAGAGCTTCCTGCTGCATCTGTTAGAGGTGGGATTCCTGCTGGACCTGAGAGCCGCCGCCTCACTGGACACGGTCAGTGCTTCACGCTTCGCCCAAAGGGGCTGTGAGATGATCAAAAACTGCTTATCTTTTGTTTTGTTTTTGCCTTTAAGTTAAACAATGATTCATTCTTCATTGTATCGTTTGCAGGGAAGAGAAGTTATTCATCGCAGTGCATGATAATTAGATTGTTTTTCTCTGAGGTGAGGTTTTTGTAGAATTTAATTTACAGTGTTGATCTGATTACCGTGAAAACAGTGTCACCCGCTGCTGCTTCAGCCGTCATATGGTATTATCCTAATAAAAGTGAGTTCAACAAGCTGACAGTCGATCCATTTCTTTGTTAGAAACTTTTAAATGACAAAGTATAATTGTTGTCATTATAAATATGAATTTTTCCATGGCCGTGGAGGAGAATCAGAGATTATGGGTCACATTCAGCGAGTCACAAACTCAGTGTATTTTTATATTTATGTCAACTAATGACAAGCAACATCTAATCCCTAGGAGCTTGTGAACAGTTTTATAGCATGGTTTAATGTACTAAGACTGTGATGCTAAAAGACGTGCAGGTGAGCCAGAATAATAACGCGACATGTTTAAACAAAGCGTTTTCCTCCCTTTAGAAAACTGTAATGTAGAAAGCACTTATGGATTAAGAGTGATATTTAATGTTCATATTTTGGGCTCATCTGTTTTTCTGCACATATTATGATTTATTAGGAAGGTGTGTGCAGTATGTGGTCTTTTATTATCACTGTGTGCATTAAGAGGAAAAGGCATAACGTAAATAAACGCGTTGCGTTCACATTGAGCTGCGTATCTACACATAGTATGCTTTACAATTTTGTCTTTATCACTGTCTTTAAGCATTTTAGAAGCTACATTAGATCACAAAAAGAAGTTATTTCAAACACTCAACTCGTTATAATGTTCTCTTTTGTTGGAAACCAGGTTTAGAAAGTCTTATCCATTGTAAGGTAAGATGCTCGACGTGTTGCCTTCTTCAAATATAAGCAGGGAAGCGTTTCCTCATCTCAGCACGTGAAATCACAGGCACACAGCCAATTCTGACGGAAATAAAACAGGAAAATTTAAATGCAAAACCAAAAAACGCAATTCACAAGCACATATTGAACCATAGATATCTTACCAAACGGTTCAATATTACATTGAGAACTCTAGTGAGAACTGCGGATTCAGCTTAAATACACAACACATAGTCTGGCTTAATTGGACCGCTAACAAGTGTGTTTGAGTGTGTGTGTGTGTCAGCATTTGCTCTGTAAAGATCATGTTTGAGCTCAAACACACTAATGCTGTCTGTTTAAGGGATCACTGACTGATCCTCCTAAATTAGCCGTGCACACTGGGAAACGTTCTACACGATCGCTGCCATGCCCTGAATCTGATTCACGGTTTATGGCAGTAAAAGTCACATTTTGAGTGACTTTTTCTTACAAACAAAACAAAACAACTTAATGGATAAGAATTGAATGGATAAGAATTGGCTGTGTGCCTGTGATTTCACGTGCTGAGATGAGGAAACGCTTCCCTGCTTATATTTGAAGAAGGCAACACGTCGAGCATCTTACCTTATAATGGATAAGACTTTCTAAACCTGTTTTCCAACAAAAGAGAACATTATAACGAGTTGAGTGTTTGAAATAACTTCTTTTTGTGATCTGATATGCCCTCTAGAAGCTTGCGTTCTTCAAGTGAACGACGCATTATTGTTCATCCCAAAGACGCACAAAAACACTTTCACAGACTTTCTCATGAACTGTTCCCATCTGGTGGAATGACCTGCCCAACTCAATCAGAGCAGCTGAATCCTTACCCATCTTCAAGAAACTGCTAAAAACTCATCTGTTCCATCTTTATCTGTCCCAGAGAGTCAAGCATTTAAAAAATTGCTTTGTATTTGATACAAAATAACAAATCAAGTCTCATTTACTTTAAAGAAAGATGCACAAACAAAACGTTAGACAGTCAGTGTTGTGCTTGTTTGTGGTTGGTGGTGAATGTGATTCTCTACAGCTGTGTGAACTGACTTCAAACATGCACTAAAAATGACCAAAACTGATTCAAACACTTCAGATGTGATTAATCATTTACAATATGAGTCGTTTTGATTCATATGAATCATCTCTGTGGTGTTGTGTTCGTTCCCAGGAGGCTTTGCGTACCACAGAAACGGCTCTGGCTATGAACAGGTACATCGGTTCGGCCGTGCTGCCTCTGCTGACCCGCTGCGCTCCTCACTTCTCCGGGACAGAGCATCACGCCGCTCTCATCGACTCCACGCTCTACACCATCTACCGCCTGTCCAAGGGCTGCTCGCTCACCAAAGCCCAGCGAGACGCCATCGAGGAGTGTCTGTTGGCCATCTGCAAGTAAGAACAGCTGCTCATTATCATACAGTAACGAGCTCTGATCAACTGCACTTGAATGAACTTAAGGCCCCTTCACAACAAAGAGGATCACTTCTTATCATACACTTTTAATAATCGTTCACACCTCAACTATATCAATAACCACACAGAGGAATTATATCATTGGAATCACTTTCAAAATGTTTTTTTCTATTATAGATTTTATCATTATTGCCATAGTTATCATTATAGTTATCACAATAGTCATCGCTGTAATTATCGGTACAGTCGCTATGAACTCGTTTTGTGTTGTGTTAAGGTACCTCAGGCCCTCCATGCTCCAGCATCTGCTGCGTCGGCTGGTGTTTGACGTACCGTTGTTGTCTGAATACTGTAAGATGCCTCTGAAGGTAAACAACGCTCACACTCCTCAGACTACGTGACAGAGATTGTGTTCATATACTCTGACAGAAGAAGAGTTTTCTTCACTGCATCACAGCTTTTTCCTTCCATTATTCTGTAGCTTGACTCCGCCCCTTCAGTTTGAGCCACTCCCACATTCACCATGTCATTCTGGACTCTGACTCCACCCCTTTCCTTAACCACGCCCTCTCTCATCAGCAGTGGGTGTTTTTATGCATCGCTGCTCTTGTTTAGGGCTCTTTTGCTGCAGATGTTAATCATCTGACTCATCTAGTGTCCATTAATGACTCGTTAATGTAGTATGTCTCGTTGCTCATCATGAAAACATGCACTGTCGTGTAATTCATATTTAAATAGTATTTAAATAGAGGATGTTTCTGTGAAGATCATTAGTTGATGCCACACAGGTATGGAATCACTTTCAGATTTTTTTTGTTTTTTTTTATCATTATTGTTATAGTTATCATTATACTTCCCGTTATAGTTATTTCTATTGTTGTCATAGGTATTGCAATAATCATCGCTGTAATTATTGGTATAGTCATCGTTATAGTTATTGTTACAGTTATTGCTATATTTATTATTAAAGTTATCACAATAGTCATCGCTGTAATTATCAGTATGGTTATTGTTACAGTTATTGCTATAGTTATCATTATAGTTATCACAATATTCATCACTGTAATTATCAGTATGGTTATTGTTACAGTTATTGCTATAGTCATCACAATATTCATCGCTGTATTTATCGGTATGGTTATTGTTACAGTTATTGCTATAGTTATCTTAATAGATAACGCTATATCATCGCTGCAATTATCGGTATGGTTATTGTTACAGTTATTGCTATAGTTATCACAATATTCATCGCTGTAATTATCGGTATGGTTATTGTTACAGTTATTGCTATAGTTATCTTAATAGATAACGCTATAGTCATCGCTGCAATTATCGGTATGGTTATTGTTACAGTTATTGCTATAGTTATCTTAATAGATAATGCTATAGTCATCGCTGCAATTATCGGTATGGTTATTGTTACAGTTATTGCTATAGTTATCTTAATAGATAATGCTATAGTCATCGCTGCAATTATCGGTATGGTTATTGTTACAGTTATTGCTATAGTTATCTTAATAGATAATGCTATAGTCATCGCTGCAATTATCGGTATGGTTATTGTTACAGTTATTGCTATAGTTATCTTAATAGATAATGCTATAGTCATCGCTGTAATTATCGGTATGGTTATTGTTACAGTTATTGCTATAGTTATCTTAATAGATAATGCTATAGTCATCGCTGCAATTATCGGTATGGTTATTGTTACAGTTATTGCTATAGTTATTATAGTTATCACAATATTCATCGCTGTAATTATCGGTATGGTTATTGTTACAGTTATTGCTATAGTTATCTTAATAGATAACGCTATAGTCATCGCTGCAATTATCGGTATGGTTATTGTTACAGTTATTGCTATAGTTATCTTAATAGATAATGCTATAGTCATCGCTGCAATTATCGGTATGGTTATTGTTACAGTTATTGCTATAGTTATTATAGTTATCACAATATTCATCGCTGTAATTATCGGTATGGTTATTGTTACAGTTATTGCTATAGTTATCTTAATAGATAACGCTATAGTCATCGCTGCAATTATCGGTATGGTTATTGTTACAGTTATTGCTATAGTTATCTTAATAGATAATGCTATAGTCATCGCTGCAATTATCGGTATGGTTATTGTTACAGTTATTGCTGTAGTTATCTTAATAGATAACGCTATATTCATCGCTGTAATTATCGGTATGGTTATTGTTACAGTTATTACTATAGTTATCTTAATAGATAACGCTATAGTCATCGCTGCAATTATCGGTATGGTTATTGTTACAGTTATTGCTGTAGTTATCTTAATAGATAACGCTATAGTCATCGCTGTAATTATCGGTATGGTTATTGTTACAGTTATTGCTGTAGTTATCTTAATAGATAATGCTATAGTCATCGCTGTAATTATCGGTATGGTTATTGTTACAGTTATTGCTATAGTCATCACAATAGTCATCACTGTAATTATTGGTATGGTTATTATTACAGTTGTTGCTATAGTTTATAGATAACTATACCGATAACATAACAATATGTTATCGGTATAGTTATTTCTGTAGTCATCATTATAGTCATCATAACAGCTGCAGATGTTCATCATCTGACTCATCTAGTGTCCATTAATAACTCGTTAATGTAGTTTGTCTCCTTGCTCATCATGAAAACATGCACTGTCGTGTAATTCATATTTAAATAGAGGATGTTTCTGTGAAGCTCGTTAGTTGATGACACACAGATCAAGTGTTTTTAACACTCACTGAATGCCACATGATGTGTTTCGCAGCTGTTGACGAATCATTATGAGCAGAACTGGAAGTATTACTGTCTGCCATCCGGATGGGGGAGTTATGGTCAGGCGTCTGAGGAGGAGCTGCTTCTCACCAAGAAGATCTTCTGGGGAATCTTTGACTCTCTTTCTCAGAAGGTGAAGAGATTTTATTCAAATTTATACCTCATGAAATATTTCACATTGAGAAATAACTATAAAAATGTTTATTCATTATAAAAATATTTCCATGACCTTTTCAGTTTTTCATGATTTATTGGATAATATTTTTTTTCTCAATTTGTAGCCGATATAATATTTTAGACTGGAATTACTAGAAAGAACTAGTTTCCTGAGCAGCAAATCAGCATATTAGAATGATTTCTGAAGGATCATGTGACACTGAAGACTGGAGTAATGATGCTGACAATTCAGCTTTGATCACAGAAATAAATTACATTTTAACAGATATTCACATAGAAAACAGTTATTTTAGATTATAAAAATATTTCACTATTTCTACTGTATTTTTGATCAAATTAATGCAGCCTTGGTGAGCAGAAAAGACTTCTTTCACAAACATTAACAAATCTTACCGACCCCAAGCTTTTGAGCACTGATCTTCCGTCTTTGACTCTCTGAATGATTGTGAATGCAGAAGTACGAGCAGGATCTGTTTAAGATGGCCATGCCGTGTCTGAGCGCCATCGCCGGAGCTCTACCTCCGGACTACATCGACTCTACGCTCAGCACCACGCTGGAGAAACAGGTGTCTGTCGACACGCAGGGAAACTTCGACCCCAGACCCATAAACACAGCCAAGTACGTCTCAAAACTCATTTTGATCCAGGGCTGGGCAGTAATCCATATCATAATGAGATTGTGATTACATTTATGTTTATAGCTCTGGATATTTTATAGATTCTATATATAATGTCACAGAGCCAGGATATTTTTTCATCCATGATTTAATTTAAACAGTTCTGTTGTGCTGCGTCTTATTCAACAAAAAATATAAATGCAGTATTTTGTAGTAAATTGTTATAGTTCCATTTAATTTACATTTTAAAAGATTGATTAAATTGTTCAATATTTTGGTTAAATTAATTTCATTAGACTCTATTTTGATGATGAATTCGCATTAAATCTAGTGTTGGGTAAGTTACTCTAAAAAAGTAATTCATTACTAGTTTAATTAACATCTTAAACAGTGTAATTAGATTACTCTCTATAAAAAGCATTGCTTTACTTATTACTAATTAAGTCGAGCAATACAAGGAAAGACATGAAATTAATTCTTTCAAATAAATAATATAAAACTGCATAAATTATTCTTGAACTGACCAAATTATTTAAAGGGGTGAAGGTTACATTAAAAATATAAATTTTAACGTTTTGATGTTAAATCCAACATTGTTTTGTTTTATAGTCTCTACAGTGTTTAATGCAGTTACATCAGAAGTAACTAATTAAATTGCAGAAAAATTAAGAGTAATCCATTACTTTACTTTTTCAAGGGAAAAATTATTAAATTACAGTTATTAATTGCTTAGTAATGCATTACACCCAACACTGATTAAATCATCAAGCACACAACCCAGAAAAGAAATTAAGTGGAAAACAGAATTTAGGGGAAAATAAAAATGCATTTAATGTGACCCAAAATTAAAAGTAGTTTATATTATAGTTATATATCACAACTGTACGTTAATATAATTATTATTACCTTTTTTTCTCTGTCTCTCTCTCTCATCTATTGAAAGGCTGTGGAAAATGTTTGCACTACATGTTTATTCATATACTGTATCTGTCTTTAGTTTTGGTATTTACTTTTTGTTGTTGTTACTATTGATGTTTGTTTGTTTTTCTGTACTGTCACATATTAATAATATTAATATCGTATGATGATATGTTTGGCCATATTGCCCAGCCCTAATCTGATGTATGGACTGAAACACGTCTCGTGTGTGTCAGTCTGAGATGAACTGATTGCCGTTCTGGTTTTCCTCTCGCAGCATCTGCCTGCCGGAGAAGCTGGAGTGCATCGCAAACAAATACGCTGAACATTCCCATGAGAAATGGGCTGCTGAGAAGGTGAGAGAAATGAACCCACATCAGCTGCTGGACTCAACAGCGAAAGAATCATTAAATACTAGTGATGACAAGCGATTAATTGTGATTAATCGCATTCAAAATAAAAGTTTACATAATAGATGTGTGTGTACTGTGTATATTTATTATGTATATATAAATGCACACATGCATACATGTTATTAAGAAAAATATGCTATGTTCATATATTAAATGTGACCCTGCAGCACAAAAGCAGTCATAAGTAGCTCAGGTATATTTGTAGCAATAGCCAACAATACATAGTACGGGCTCAAAATTATCAATTTATCTTTTATGGCAAAAATCATTAGGATATTAAGATCATGTTCCATGAAGATATTTTGTAAATTTCCTACCGTGAATATATCAAAACTTCATTTTTTATTAGTAATATAGATTGCTAAGAACTTCATTTGAACAACTTTAAAGACGATTTTCTCAGTATTTTGAATTTTTTTGCACCCTCAGATTCCAGATTTTCAAATAGTTGTATCTCAGACAAATATTGTCCTATCATAACAAACCATACATCAATGGAAAGCTTATTTATTCAGCTTTCAGAAAATCTAAATTTCCAAAAATGTAACCTTATGACTGGTTTTGTGGTCCAGGGTCACATATAGGGCTGGGTATCGTTCAAAACAATTTGATATCGGTACCGATACTGATACCTTGAGTTCGATACCGGTTGCTGAACGATACTTTTTTCGATACCAATTTTATGAAATCAGTTTTAACAAGATTACATTATCTCAAAAAACTTTGGTTTTATTTTTTCAGCTTGTTGACATTTATACAGAATCAAAGCCTCATCTCCTGAGCCACTGCACAAAGGAACAAAATATATCCAACATAATAAATCAGTGCAAATAATTTTAATAAAGTTCAAATAGGCTAAGTTCATAGTTAGGCTATGTTTACACTAGTGCGTGTTCTTTTTAAAACGCATAGCTCAGACAGAATGTATTTCACCCCCTGGCTGTTAATGCATGGTTTTTTCTTCTGGAGCATCAGTGAGTGTTTGAATCTTCTGTAATAGCTGCATATGAGTCCCTCGGTTGTCCTCAGTGTGGAAAGATGGATCTCAAAATCATACAGTCATTGTTGGAAAGGGATCAAATACACAAAAATGCTGGAAAACCAAAGAATTTGTGGGACCTGAAGGATTTTTCTGAAGAACAGCAGACAGTTTAACTGTTCAGGACAAACAAGGGACTCATGAACAACTATCACTAAACAACAAAAACACAGCTTTAGATCGTTCAGGTAACAACACAGCATTAAGAATCAAGGGGATGTAAACTTTTGAACGGGATAATTTTTATAAATTCAACTATTATTTTCTCTTGTGGACTATACGTAAACATCTTTTATGTGAAATCTTATTCAGGTCAGTACTAAATAAACAATTACATGCATTTTGTATGATCCCTCTTATTTCAAATAATGAACATTTTGCAGATTCGGAAAGGTGTATGTAAAGTTTTGACTTCAACTGTAGATAATATAAATTATATGAATATAAATATATACCTGTAAATGCATGTAAATAGTTTCAAAATATATACTGTATGTGTGTGCATTTATATATACATAATAAATATACACAGTACATATTATGTAAACAAAAACTTTTATTTTGGATGCAAATATACACAGTACATATTATGTAAACAAAAACTTTTATTTTGGATGCAAATAATTCCGATTAATCGTTTGACAGCACTAATACACGAGACTGTCACCATGAAGAGTGGCTTCAGAGGACACACTAAACTGATCAAACATTCGCTGTCAGCTGGGTAAATGTGTAACGGAAGTGAGATAGATGTTCCTCATCTGTATTCAGGTGCTTCTGGGCTGGAAACACGGAGAAAACATCGATGAGAAAGCCAAAACTCACCCGATGCTAAGATCCTACAAATCCCTGACGGAAAAGGTACAAAACAGCAGAATCTCTAGAATCATGCGATGTGTAACTTCATATGGGGCAAAAATTGAGGTAGTATCTTCATATAAATATCTCGGAATCTGGCTTGATAGGTCCTTAGACGTTTACCATCCACATAAACTAATCTCCAGAAGAAAGTTCAATCTAGACTTAGTTTTTTGTATCGAAATAGATCTGTGTTTACTACGTCAGCCAAGAAATATCTTGTTGAAACTGCTGTTTTGCCCTTATTTGATTATGATAATGTGGTATTTGTTTTGGAGCAATTAGATGTATTGGATTTTTTCGCGATTTAATCATTTGACGGCACTAATATTAATATGTGACCCTGGTGTCTTCAAGTGTCAGTTTTTTGACATTGAGATGTATACATCATCTGAAATCTGAATAAATAATCTTTACATTGATGTATGGTTTGTTATGATAGGACAATATTTGTCTGAGATACAACTATTTGAAAATCTGGAATCTGAGGGAGCAAAAAAATCTAAATATTGAGAAAATCTCCTTTAAAGTTGTTCAAATGAAGTTCTTAGCAATGCATATTACTAATCAAAAATTAAGTTTTGATATATTTACGGAAGGAAATTTACAAAATATCTTTATGGAACATGATTTTAATATCCTAATGATTTTTGTCATAAAAGAGAAATGTATAATTTTGATCCATACAATGTATTGTTGGTTATTGCTACAGATATACCTGTGTTACTGATGACTGCTTTTGTGCTGCAGGGTCACATATGTGTTTTTATGTTTCTCAGCAGATATTAATTCTCCTGCCAGGCTGTTAGTGAAAATAAGAACTTGTTCTTAATTAACATGCCTGGTTCAATAAAGGTTAAATGAATAATGTTTGGGTCTCAGCGTGAGTGTTTGCGTCCGCAGGAGAAGGAGGCGTATCGCTGGATGGTGCGCGAGTCGTTGAAGAGCATGCTAGCGATGGGCTGGAGCATCGATCGCACCAGAGAAGGAGAGAGCATGTTTCAGCAGAGAGAGATGGAGAAGCTACACCGCGTCTCACAGGCCTCTCAGGTGCTTATTGTCATCTCTGTGTAATGACTTTGTTTGGTTACTGTGTAAATGCAGTGATTTAATCATTTTATTTTAGTCCAGCAGCCTTGAATAAGATCCTAAACAGTGAGGTCAGTCTATAAACACAGAAGACGTTCACAGATGTGACGCAGTGTTTGTTATTGTGTGTTTTCAGGGGAACGGCTTCAGTCCAAACCCGCTGGACATGAGCAGCGTCCTTCTGTCCAGAGAACTGCAGGTGATGTATAGCAAAGTCCGTTAACATTAATTTATGCATTAGCTAATGTTATGAGGCAATGATTCTTATCTGGACAAACTTTTGAAGACTTTACAAATTTTATTTCACAAGAACATTTAAAGAAACTTATATAGAATCTTGTCTTTTTTGTCTAAGTTGAATTTTGCAAAATGTTGGTTTTTATTATATTGTTGAATATTTAATCTGTATCTGGCATGTGAAGCGGATATGGTAATAAATATAACCTGTATTACCTAGTAATGAATCAATAAATCAAAGCAATACATTGCAATAAAGTTTAGCCATCTTTATTAATACTAGTTAATAAAAAACTATTAATAATTATAACTAATGATACAAGATAAAACTTTTGATTTAAAAAAATGCATTAATTAATGTTGAAATTAAAAAGGTCTTATTTGTTAATTATTAGTTTGTGCATTAATCATTAGTTTGTGCATTACCTAACTATGAGCAATATATTTTTGCTTAATTTATTAATCTTTAATTAATGCATGAATTAATGTTGAAATGAAAAAGGTTGTATTTGTTAACCTTAATTCATGCAATACATAATTTTAAACAATATATTTTGTACAGCATTTATTAATCTGTAAATCTCATTTAATAAAAAGGAATAAACAATTGTAACCAAATTTACCCGATGCCACTTTTAAATTAAAAAGGCATTAATAAATGAGATAATGAAATTGAAATTTATATATATTTAATTTATGCATTAACTAATAATGAGCAGTATATTTTTTACAGCATTTATTAATGTTTGTTATTGTTAATAACAAATAATAAATAATTGTAACTGATGCTACCAGATTAATCTTTTGATTTAAAAAATGCATTAATAAATTAATATAAGGTTTTATTTGTTGATATCAATTTATGCATCACCTAATAATGAACAATATATTTTACAGCATTTATTAATCTTCGTTAATTAATAAAAAAATAATAAACAATTGTAACTAATGCTAACAGATTTTTAAATATATATTTTTAAATGCAGTAATAAATATTGAAATTAGTAAAGTTGTATGTGTTAACGTTAATTTATATTATTTTTATTTTTATAGCATTTATAGCTTTGTTAATATTTTGAAAAATTATAAACATTTAACTAATGTTACCAGATACAAGCTTTGATTTGAAAAATGCATTCATGTTGAAATTAACATTTCAACAGCTGTATTGTTAACAAAAAATAATGTTAACATGTTTTGTGTTTGTAGGTTTATGAATCATTTCATACATTGATTATTGTCTCAATAAGGCATGATATTTAGTGTGTATTCTGGCCTTTTTATGGCAATTTGGAGTCTTTTTTTGTCTTCTGTGCTCCAGTCGATGGTTGAGGCCGTGGCTGAGAACTATCACAACATCTGGGCCAAGAAGAAGAAGAGTGATCTGGGCAGCAGAGGTTTGTTTCTCTGGTCTCGAGCTCTCCTTGAGTGTGTTGTGAGGATCACGTGTGTCGTGATGTGTTGTATGTTCTCTCAGCTGCAGGAGGAGCTCATCCGCTGCTGGTGCCTTACGACACGCTCACGGCCAAAGAGAAGACCAAAGACCGCGAGCGAGCGCAAGATCTCTTCCGCTTCCTGCAGATCAACGGATACGCCATCAGCAGGTGTGTGTGCTTTCACACGCATGAGTCTAAATCCCTCTTCACACCAAGAACGATAACTATAAAGATAACTATTAGAGATGCACCGATACCACTTTTTCAGAATAGATCCGATACCAAAAATTCTAGTTATCGGCCGATACCGATACCGATACCAGCACTCAGGGCTGGACTGGGACATAAATTCAGGCCAGGAAATCTCACACTCATCCAGGCCATCCCATACACCCACAACAAACATTTTTAAATATCTTGAAAAAATACTTTAATGTCGTTAAAGCGTCAGCAGATTTTTTCTTTTTAATAGGCTACATTTGGCCAAAATCTATAAAAGACGATGCTGTATTGGCTATGATTAAGCGCAGCGAGTTAAGATACCAGATTTTCTGTGTTGTTTTTTTTCTTTTTTCTTTTTTTTGAGTAAAGAAAACACTGTACAGTTAATATTATTATAGGCAAATAATTTTTAAAATAACGTTATTAACCGGTTTCGGAACGATAATAATACACAAGGAACGCAGGAACAGAAATGTTAAAATATCGATTCTGCTCGGAGTGAACCGATTGAATTTTTTTTTTCGTTTTCAAGCCCTGGGTAAAAGTATAGTAACCATGTTTTTTTGGTGGATTGATTACCATTTGTATAACCAGAGTTTTACCACAGATACCATGGTGAAACTATATAGTGTAGCAAAACCATTGTTTGTTGTTACCATGGTTTAACTATAGTAACCATGGTTTTTGGTTTTATTTTTATTAAAAACCACGGTTAATTTTCATAAGAGTTGTGTTGTCTGCTTTAGTTCCCTCTTAACCTATTATAAAACGATATGAATACGTGTCTGCTAAATTCACAATAGTAATTATGTCCTTTTGGTAATTTTGCAGTAACATTTGCTAGCAGTTTAATGCTTAACTAAGTAAACAAAGACAAAACTACAATAGTCTGTTTATAGATGTAACTGACCTGCACTTGAAGTCCTGAACAGGACAGTTTTGCCTCTCTGCTCCACCTGGGCACTTACTTCCACTCCATTCTCAAGTCTTGCATCCTTTTGGCAAGGCAAAGCGCGTTGCCAGTCAACACTAACTGATTCATGATTTATTACAGTTTTATTATTGAATGGCGAATTTGGAAATAATCACTTTAGTACATTCGGCAGGCAACAAAACAACAACTATTATTTTTAGGTTTCACTTTATTTTAATGGTCCCTTTAACACAGCTTCAGCAGATTTTTGAGTTTTCTCAACTTGTTGTTTTAAGTTTATACAACAAAAGTTGAGAAAACTCAAAAATCTCCTACAAAACTAAGCTGAGAAAACTCAAAAATCTGCTGAAGCTGGTTGTCTTAAACTTTTAAGTTTGCTCAACTTTAGTTTTTTTTTTACAGTGTATAATGTGTGTTGGGACACCATCACAATAAAGAGTTAGCAGATGATCAGACAGTCTATTAATACTCTAATGAGAGTTAGTTGACATGTAGATGCAAAGTTACTTATTGTCAACAGAATGCTCAAAAGGGACCATCAAAATAAAGTGTTACCAATTATTATACCAGTGTGTTGACCTGATCATCACTGTTTTGTGTGTTAAACACAATCTACTAAAGATAGGCAACTTCATTTTAAAGAAAAATAACAAATGAAAAAAAATATAATCATAATCTATAACAAAAATACTATTTTAAACTAGGTTAGTTAATTTATTAATTAATTAATTAATCCCACCTAACATTAAAGTTTTTAAATATACTTTTATATTGCAATAATTTCACATTCAAATTAATGTATGAACAACATAAAGATATTTTTAATATTTGTTTAATGGCATCTTTTTTATGACTGAAGGCCAGTATCACTGATATCAATTAATACTGATTTCCCTATAAAAATGTTTCCCCCCTAATATTTAACCATTGACTATAGCTATTCAACTTTACATTATAATTAAAAGCTATCAATTTTAACATTTATTAGACTTTAAAAATAACTTCTAATTGAAGTGAACTTAAACAATCTTCACATAAACCCATAAATGTCATATTTATCTACCTGTGCCCCTCAGCAGAAATATACAGAAATTGAATAAAGTTATCAAACACTAAAATCTAAACTAAATACAGATGAATACTTAAAACTATAAAGTTATTGATTTCCTCTTTTTTTCTTTTATTCTTGATGAACAGACATCACAGCAGCTGGTTATTAGGTTGTTTTGGCTTCTATTTCTTTAAGAGCTGTCGCTGCTGAACGTGACGTGGATCTGACACGCATCGTATTTTCTCTCAACTCTCTTTCCTTTTCTGACCCATTTCAGTCTCTTCTAATGAGCTGACGAGGTGAATCGGGCGTGTTAGATGAGGGAGACAGTGCTGGGCTGCTCCAGGACAGTTTGAAAACCATTTCAGACACATGTTCTTAATGTAACTCATATATAACGTATTACATGCACGCACAGTTTTATGGCAGCTTTAATCGCCTTTTTGCTAACTTCATGACTTAACTGATCACGACAATGCATGCTCTTAGTTTCACGACTTGATATGAAATGATACAGGCTATGTGCGCGCCGGCACCTTTGTCCGTGTATTGAAGAGCATGCGCTGCGAGTACAGTACCGTTTCCGTGCTCGTTTGAGTCGTGCCTGATGCTGAAGTGAAGTTGAAGTGCGTCTGAAACGTCTCCTGTTTGATGTGCTCGTAAAGGCGTTCTGCAACTGAATAAATGCACTTCTTGTCAAGAAAAAAGAGACAGAATTAGCAGTTATGAGTGGGGTGGCCAACCCTGCGTTAACGGCATTAAATAATTAAAAAAATTAATCACCTGTGTTAACGCGCTATTTTTTACAGCACTAATTTATATAAATATATACTATAAAATTAAAAGATGTCTGAATAGTACAGTAATGAAGGCAGCAACACAGGACAGAACAAGAAAGACTATTAATAATCTTTCATTGTGCAAAAGTATTTATAATATGAAAGGCTCCAATACAGAGCGACGTAAAGCGCTTATACACAGAATGATGCGCTTGAAGCAACACAGAGTCACAGAGCACAGGCATAGAGAAGCTCAAAGCACAAAGAGAAGAGATACTGATGCATAGTGTATTAAATCTGTGCGATAGTTTGAGCCTTTTCTTTTAACAGTTTTAAACTTCAGTTACTGTGCGCTCTTGAAGAGCGTTTTATCATCTTGACTGTCGTATCCGGACATGACACGCAGTTTGAATGCTGAATAGAGGATGAAAGACAACTGAAGAGTTTACGTGAACTTGACTTAAATATTCATCTGTACCTCACACTGAACAATGGACGGCTTCAGAACACTTGGAATATAGTGCACAAAAACTTGGTGGTGCTTTATAATGTTTTTGTGGCTTTCGTGGGGGTTTACAATAACAATAGTATACGCACAATATCAGATTTGGATTGTCCTCATCTGACCGATACCCAGTCAGACAGAAAATGCCAGTATCGGGGCCGATACCGATATTGAGTATCGGATCGGAGCATCTCTAATAACTATAAAGATTTACATTACATTTAGTCATTTAGCAGACACTTTTATCCACCGCGACTTACAAATGAGGACAATGGAAGCAATCAAAATCAACAAAAGAGGAATGATGTGCAAGTGCTATAACAAGTCTGTTAGCTTAACGCAGTACACTAGCAAGGTTTTTTTAAATTATATAATAAATAAAAAGAAAACCGATAGAATAGAAAAAGAATAGAGCAAGCGAGTGTTAGAGGCCTTGTTTGTTGTTAATTGTATAATAAATAAAAAGAAAACAAATAGATAGAATACAAAAAGAATAGAGAAGCTAGTGTTTTTTAAAAGAAAACAAGCAGTTAGTAAATGAATAGAGTGTAAGTCTAAAAGTGGCCAGGTTTTTTTGAAGAATAGAATTAGAATGAAGAGTGCTAGAGTTAGAGGGTCAAATAAAGATGGAAGAGATGTGTTTAAAAGCACATACACACACACACACATATATCTATCTATATATATATGTGTATGTATGTGTGTGTGTGTGTGTGTGATATAGTTCTAAAAATCTTTCTCAATATTAAAGAATAGCAGAGACCACACCACAGCTATAACAAAGGCACAGAGAAACAATATCGTTGGAATCACTTTCAGAACGATTCTTTTCCAGCTGATGAACGATACAAATATTGACACCCAGTCAGAATCCATCCTGCCGTAACGAGCTGGAGAATTTCAAGCGGCAGACGAGTGTGCTCTTAGAATAAACAGACGATATTGTCCGCTGATGTGGATGCTAATATCGTTATCTTTATAGTTATGGTTGTTGGTGTGAACAGGGCTTAACCCCGCGGCCGCTGCTGTGTTTCAGGGGTCTGAAGGACATGGAGCAGGACTCGTCCTCGATGGAGAAACGCTTCGCCTTCCGCTTCCTGAAGAAGCTGCTGAAGTACGTGGACTCTGCGCAAGAGTTCATCGCTCATCTTGGTTAGTGAAAGCATTTCTCGCGGGGGACAGAGACGCTCGTTCTGTCACAGATTCATGAATTAACCTTCACACTCTCACTCATTTCAGAGGCGATGGCGAGCAGCGGAAAGAACGACAGATCGCCGCATGAACAGGAAATCAAGTTCTTTGCTAAGGTTTGAGAATGATCTCTACATACTGAATGTTTATGAGATACAGATGTAATGTAAATTTAATTACAAACACACACACATACACTTATTTATTTATTATTTTAAGGTATACATTTATATATTTCATATAATTTTAAATGTATTTAATTTAATATAATTTATTTAAATTTAATGATATTACATTTTATGCTTTTATATTATATTATACATTGAACAACTTAATTATATTAATTTTATAGTTATACAAGTTATTATTATATTAATATTATTAGTTTTTAAACTGAATTATATTATATATGATCTTACATTTTTATATATATTAATACTGTCAATCGATTAAATAAAAAGTAATCGCATGTTTTTTCTGAAATTTCCACCTAACATTAACATTTTTAAATATACTTTTATATTGCAATAATTTCATATTTAATCTTCAAATTAATGTAGGATGGTATATTTTTTAATATTTGTTTAAAGGCATCTTTATTTAAGACCTAAAGGCCAGTATCACTGATACCATACTACTGATGCCTCGATAAGATTGCTCTTTTTTTCCTAATATTTAACCATTGACTATAGCCATTCAACTTTACAGTATAATTGAGAGCTATCAATTTTAATATTTATTCTTTCAGAGACATGTTCTTAAATGTGACTCATATATAAAATATAATACATGCACGCACAGTTTTAAGGCAGCTTTAATCGCCTTCATGACTTAACGGACCACGACATTGCATGCACGTCGTTTCTTTCTCGCTTTGATATGACATGATAAAGGCTACAGCGTGCGCCGGTGCTGTTGCGTGCGATTGAAGAGCGCTCGCCGAGTACAGTACCGCTTTCCACGCTCGCTTGAGTCGCCTGGCGCTGAAGTGAAGCTTCATATTTACGTATATATTTAAATATACGTATTTGTACATTTTATTTAAAGTTGAATTATTATTAATTAAAAATAATAATTATATATATAAAAACCATACTGAGTTTAATTTCCTGTTCACCTGTTGTACTTCCTGTAGGTGCTCCTCCCCCTCATAGACCAGTACTTTAAAAACCACTCGCTCTACTTCCTGTCGTCGGCCACTAAGAACCTGAGCAGCAGCGGATACGCGTCGAACAAAGAGAAGGAGATGGTCACCAGGTGATGAGCGGCTCATATAATTATAGAAATATGGATCTCATAGTCAGAAACATGTTGATTTACCTCTTCGCTCGTGACACCTGATTTATGAATCGGCTCACAGCGCATGCTGGTTTATCTGGTTTATGATTGATGTTTTTGTAGCTGCTTCTTCTCTCCTCACCTGTCTAAGCTCGCGTTTCTCCCTTCCTCCCGCTGTCTCCTCACTTCCTGCTGCCTTCTGCTGGTCTGTAGTCTGTTCTGTAAGCTGGCCGCTCTGGTTAGACACAGGATCTCTCTGTTTGGTAAGATCACCGCGTCTGTCTGATGGTCTCTGATGCTCATCGAGTCGCTGGTTCTCAGTGGTTTCTGCTGTGTGTTTACAGGAATTGACTCCACCACTATGGTCAGCTGTCTGCACATCCTCGCACACACTTTGGACACCAGGTACGACCTCACTTCCTGTCAGTATCTTCAGTACCCTCATAATGCCTTCACAATCTGTAGACTATTTTCACATTCCGGAAAGAATCTTTATTTAATAAAACAGTGATGACTTAATATTATTCTACCAAAATCATGCTGCATCTCATTGAGTGAATGGGAAAAAAGTTTTGAATGTTACTCTGTTATTACCGCATTTATCCCTTATTAATTAAAAAACTGAGAAATTCTATGAATTGTCAAATTACACATGAACCAGACCCAAAAAACTGATGCAAAATATATATATATATTTTTTTATATTGATGAGAAATTTTATTTTTATATATCATTGTTTGAAATTCATAAGAACATATAATCTGAGAATTATCACGATAGCTCAGAAACGGTCCTCAGAATTTTTTTTCAAAAGCCTAAATATTAGTGCTGTCAAACGATTAATCGTGAGTAATCGCATCCAAAATACATTTTTGTTTACATAATACGTAATATGTACTGTGTATATTTATTATGTATATATAAATACACACACATACAGCATATATTTTGAAAATATATACATGTATTTACATGTACTGTATATATTTATATGAATATAACTTATATTTTATATAAATTTATTTAATATATAAACATAACACATTTTTCTTAAATATATACATGCATGTGTTTGTATTTATATATGCATAATAAATATACACAGTACACACACATATGTAAACAAACTTTTATTTTGGATGTGATTTAGTCATTTGACCGCGCTACTAAATATTACTCTAAAAGTTTCATACACAATAAATAAATTTTATTTGCATAAGCATTCACTTTCAGATGAAAAGGGATACATTTTTCATGCTACAATGGTTCATCAATGGATGACACATTTTTTGGCATATAGATGACTAAAGTTTTTTAACACTAATATAACTCCACAGATAATTTTTCAGAAAGTATTTTTGACACTATTGGCGCTCCATACACATCCGGGTCAAAATGACCCGAACACAAATATGTCTTATATCTCTTTATAATAATTGTAAAAATCTGAAAAAAAAAAATTGTTTATTTTGAGGGTCTTAAATCATTTGCAAAGTTTCGTTCCCTCACTAAAAGCAATGCAGTTTTTAGAATTTTTTTATGCATCTCTTCCTGCGGGTTAATTAATGCGATGAAGCAGATCAGACGTCCGCTGTGGTGTGTGACTGAGATGATGCTGAAGGACGGTTTCTCTCTCAGGACCGTGATGAAGTCCGGATCGGAGCTGGTCAAAGCCGGTCTGAGGACGTTCTTTGAGAACGCGGCTGAAGATCTGGAGAAGACCCTGGAGAACCTGAAACTGGGGAAGTTCACACACTCACGCAGTCAGATGAAGGGCGTCTCGCAGAACATCAACTACACCACCGTGGCTCTGCTGCCCATCCTCACCGCTCTGTTCGAGCACATCACCGAACACCAGTTCGGATCCGACCTGCTCCGTGAGTCAGACAACACAAAAACAGCACACATTTAATGTCAGCGTGTATATTTGTGTTTGTATGTCTATATTGTGAACTAAATAGACCTGTTTTTCTCTGAAAAGCACCTATAGTGATATTGTGATAAATAGATATAACTTGCTTGGGGAATGTTATATGTAGACAACATTTTATTTGGAAGTGTAAAACACCCAAATACAACTTTCTAAAGAAGAAGAAAAAAAATGAGTCTATGAGTATATATGAGTCAACATTTCAGTTTGAATACACAGTAATACAATTGTTGCTTGTGTTTTCCTAATTCTGGCAAATTCAATCAAATTGGGACACAATAATGTGTCTTTGACCTTCATTATGTATGTTTTGATTATACTGTGTTGTAAATAAAATACAAATAATTTAAAAGCCCCATTTCTTCAGTCTCCTCACACTGTGTTACCTGCCTCAGTCACAGTCACACTGATGGGCCATTATCAGTCTTTAGCGGAGGGCCCGTTGTCTCTCAGGTGAAAGTCACTTAATATTCAAGGCTATTACCACTCCCTCACATATTGGCTTTCGATCACAAAACATGTCTTTAACAATTTAAATCAATATATTGTTTTCTGTGAATGAGTAAGCTGAATGATTTTCACATAATTGTGAAGTAAATATTCTAGCCTAGAAGACTGATTACTCAAAAGTCTTATTCAGGACGATTTAGTGTGGCTTTTATGGCCTTATTTCAGCTACATTTTTCCCCCAAAACTTACTAACCACGCATAATATTTTTTTTCTAAAAATTGCAAACATGTACATCCATCTTGGTCACATATTATTGTAGCACAGTTTGTGCTGAATACAAAAATATACATGTTGGTCAATAGTATGTTATAAGTAGCTGAAATAAGCACAAATATCAGGGCATGTCAACACATCTCAAGGGCCCCAAAATCACCTCAGACCCCAGAGGATTAAATTAGCTCGACTGAAACTTCAAGTTCTCCTGTTTATAATGATATATGACACTTGGATAGAATGCGGGTGGTGATGGCGCAGTGGATAAGACACATGCCTTTGGTGTGAGAGACCCGGGTTCGAATCCACTGTGAGACACCAATGTGTCCCTGAGCAAGACACTTACCCCTAGTTGCTCCAGAGGCGTGCGACCTCTGACATATATAGCAATTGTAAGTCGCTTTGGATAAAAGCGTCAGCTAAATGAATAAATGTAAATGTAGAATAGTTTTGAAAAAAAATAAAGAAAAGTACAGGCGTGTCAGGTGCCCCAAACATGTTCTAGGTGTTTAAGGGTTAAACAATATGAACTATATAATGCTTTATGTTTGGTGGTGTTTTGTCAGTGGATGATGTGCAGGTGTCGTGTTATCGAATCCTGACCAGTTTATACTCGCTGGGGACGGGGAAGAACATCTATGTGGAGAGGTGAGCGCACAGGAGCACTGATTCAATGGGGGCAACACGTTTGACACGCTCTTACACAAGTGTGTGTGTGTGTGTGTGAGAGAGAGAGAGAGAGTGTGTGTGTGTGTGTGTGAGAGAGAGAGATAGTGTGTGTCTCTGTGTGTGTGTGAGAGAGAGAGAGAGAGAGAGAGTGTGTCTCTGTGTGTGTGTGAGTGTGAGAGAGAGAATGTCTGTGTGTGTGTGTGTGTGTTTGTGTGTGTTATCATACGTCTGTGTGTGTGTGTGTGTGTGAGAGAGAGTGTGTGTCTCTGTGTGGGTGTGAGTGTGAGAGAGAGAGAGAGAGAGTGTGTCTGTGTGTGTGTGAGTGTGAGAGAGAGAATGTCTGTGTGTGTGTGTGTTTGTGTGTGTTATCATACGTCTGTGTGTGTGTGTGTGTGTGTGTGTGAGAGAGAGTGTGTGTCTCTGTGTGGGTGTGAGAGAGAGAGAGAGAGTGTGTGTCTCTGTGTGTGTGTGAGTGTGTGTGTCTCTGTGTGTGTGTGAGAGAGAGAGAGAGAGTGTGTGTCTCTGTGTGTGTGTGTGTGTGAGAGAGAGAGAGAGAGTGTGTGTCTGTGTGTGTGTGAGTGTGTGTGAGGGAGAGAGTGTCTGTGTGTGCGTGTGTGTGTGTGTGTGTGTGTGTGTGTGCATGTTTATGTGGTTTATGAGGACACAAATGTGTATAATGACATGGGTATGACAGAGGTATTACAATATGAAGGTGGTTTATGAGGACACTGCCTATGTCCCCGTAATTCAAAAGGCTTAAAAAACATACTAAATGGTGTTTTTTTGAAAATCTAAAAATGCACAAAGTCTCCTGTGAGGGCTAAGTTTAGGTGTAGGGTTGGTGTAGGGCAATAGCACACACAGTTTGTTCAGTATAAAAACCATTACGCCTATGGAGAGTCCCCATAAACCACAAAAACCAACGTGTGTGTGTGTGTGTGTGTGTGTGTGTCTCAGGCAGCTGCCAGCGCTGGGTGAGTGTTTAGCGACTCTAGCCGGTGCGATGCCCGTGGCGTTTCTGGAGCCGAAGCTCAACACACACAACCCCTGCTCCGTCTTCAACACCAAGACGTCTCGAGAACGAGTCCGTGAGTAACACACTCCTCTGACGGTCTGCACTCACTAGGGTTCACTCAATGACAACAATGTATTTACAACAATATATAATATTGTATCATTTCTATTGATTACAATCACAGTCAAATATATTTTCTCCAAATGTCTCATTGTAATGCAAAATAAAATCTTATTATCATTCAGTTTCATGTTAGTTGTATTGATATACTATTATAGTTTGCCGTAAATATTTAGAATGTTTTTGTTTTTTTTCATTTCAAAGTTTTAGTAATTTTTGTTGTGTTTTTTGTAATGGTATTACTTTTTTTTTTTTTTTAAACATGCGTCTATATAGTTTTTATTAAAGTTTAGTTTGTATTTGTAATTTTAGTTATTTTAGTACTTCAACTTTAAATTATTAATTTAATAAATTAAAATATTAAATACATTTTCTTTTTTTTCTTTTTTTATCAGTTAATGTTATTTTAGTTAACATTAATCTTGATTAGAGATCTTGATTTCTTTAATATTAACATAAATTAAATGCAACACAGCAAATACTTTTAAATGTACAAAGTAGAAATGTTTATTTTGCATTACAATAATGTGCATTTATAGGGAACATTTGCTTAATTGTCATCATAATCTGAATGGTCTTAAACTGTATGAATTATGTTGGATATTGTGTGGATAGTGTGTGTTTGAGTGGTTTGTGTGTGTGTTCAGTCGTAGGGCTGCCGGAGTCGGTGGAGGAGGTGTGTCCTGAAATGCCTCGTTTGGATGGTCTGATGAAGGACATTAACGATATGGCCGAGTCGGGCGCTCGTTACACGGAGATGCCGCATGTCATCGAGGTGGTGCTGCCCATGCTGTGTAATTACCTGTCGTACTGGTGGGAGCGAGGACCGGAGAACCGGCCCGCATCCGTCTGCAGCACCACCGTCACCTCCGAACACCTCAGCCTCATCCTCGGGAACATCCTCAAGATCCTCAACAGCAACCTGGGCATCGACGAGGCCTCCTGGATGAAGCGCATCGCAGGTGATCCATCAATCTCCCATAATGCATCAGCAGCTCCGTCACAAACTTAAACTTATTTTATTTCAGCCAGTTGCCAACATTTCTCAATTTGAAGTACTAAAATAATTAAAACCTAAACTGAAAAAACTAAACAAAGTACTGTATAGACATTGAAAAAAAAATGGCAAAAAAACCCCACAACAAAAGTACTAAAACTTAAAAATTAAAATGGAAATATTTTTAATAAATTCAAAATATTAATAAAAACTAGAATAGTATCTCAAAATAAGTAATGAATTCAAAAAATCATTACATTTAATTAAATAGAACTTATATAAGACATGTTTTAAAAATATTTCTGTCATGACAACTGTGTTCTATTAGTTTTGAATTCATTTTTATTTTTAAATGTTTCAGAAAGATAACATTATTATTTAATAAAAAATGCATTGACATTTAAAAAAATTAAATAAAATATTAAAAATGACAAAGTACTAAAGTTTTTAAATGAAAATGGAAAATTAAAAAAAAAAATCAAAATATTATAATAGTCTCTCTAAATAACATTGTCATGAACTCAAAAATCATTTATTACATTATTATTTAATAAAAACTATATAAACATACTTAAAAATAAAAGTACTAGAACTTTAACAAAAATGATTACATTATTTCTTTAGTCATCTAATGCATTACAGACATTCAGACATGGCATACTACGTAAAACACTATTTTTGATCAAACTAATCCTGTTCATGAATACTAAATAATTTCTCTGCGTCCTGATATGCCTGCTTCTGCTATATAGTAGATGAAAACCTGTGTGTGAAATAAAGCTGCATGACTGCTGTTAATTCATACTACACACACACACACACATGCATGAACAGGGCTGTAGTGTGACGTGTGTGTGTGTGTGTGTGTAGTGTACGCTCAGCCCATCATCAGTAAGGCGCGCGCTGATCTGCTGAAGACGCACTTCTTGCCGACGCTGGAGAAGCTGAAGAAGAAGACGGTGAAAGTGGTGATGGAGGAGGAGCTTCTGAAAGCTGACGGTAAAGGAGACACCCAGGAGGCGGAGCTTCTGATCCTGGATGAGTTTGCAGTGCTGTGCAGAGATCTGTACGCCTTCTACCCCATGCTCATCCGCTACGTGGACAACAACAGGTGACCAGAGCCAGTGCATAATCACTCATATCATGACATCAAGACTTTTGTTTCATTTTATACATACATGCATATATATATATATATATATATATATATATATATATATATATATATATATATATATATATATATATATATATATACACTGAACAAAATTATAAGTGCAACACTTTTGTTTTTGCCCCCATTAAATATCTAAGACTTTTTCTATGGACACAAAAGGCCTATTTCTCTCAAATATTGTTCACAAATCTGTCTAAATCTGTGTTAGTGAGCACTTCTCCTTTGCCGAGATAATCCATCCACCTCACAGGTGTGGCATATCAAGATGCTGATTAGACAGCATGATTATTGCACAGGTGTGCCTTAGGCTGGCCACAATAAAAGGCCACTCTAAAATGTGCAGTTTTACTGTATTGGGGGGTCCGGGGGGGTCTGAAAACCAGTCAGTGTCTGGTGTGACCATTTTCCTCACGTAGTGCAACACCTCTCCTTTGCATAGAGTTGATCAGGTTGTCCTCTCCTCTTCAATGGCTGTGTGAAGTTGCTGGATATTGGCAGGAACTAGAACACTGTAACGTAATAAAAAAATAATATTAATATGTAATTTAAAGAAATAGTTTAATTTAGCTCAAAGGGAATCATTTATGATTTTATAGGGATTTGAACAGAATCAGTGTTACGGCGATTCACTGAACGAGCCATATAACAAACTCTGCACTGGATATTAAAATCTGTAATATAGTGAAAACACTATTTAATAGCACAGTAACAAGATCGGCAGATTAAGACATTAACTTGTGCGCACAAGATACTTCTCTTTTCAATATAAATCAGATTTTATTTATATAAACCTAAGACATAAACTAATCTAACACATGAACACAAGCATTCACACATTCACATGTTGCTGAAAGAGAGAAAGTGATGAAAGGATGAGTTTAAGAGAATGGAAATGTGAAATCCCAAGTTTACAGCAATATGTTCAATTGCATAGACCTGAACAACCATCAATCACTTATTTAACCCTCGCTTTGAGTTTCTCAATGAAGCTAAAATTTATATTAACTGCACCGATTCAGTTAGAACCTGGAGGTACTTGTTTGCTTTGCTAAGGGAATCCCTTTTGTCTCGTCCTTGCAGAAAGGGGGTTCCCCGAAGTGTCTGATTGGTTGAGAGTTCAGTAGTCTTTGAAGTGAGGTCTTGGGCATTGGCTGAGGATGCGGAGTTGGTCTGGTTGAAGTTTGAAGCGAGTGCAGTCGGAGCTGAACTTTTCAGCAAACTTGCATTAGAACACGAAACTCCACGGAAAGAAAATAAACTAAAGTAAAAGAATAAGAATAAAAGGATGTAACAAGACTAGGTGGTTTTCTTCTAATTGTGGTTGCAGCTGGCACGCTCAAAGAGCAGCGTTAAAACGCAGTGGCAAAAGAGAAGAAAAGGACAGAGAAGAGAGCGTTTGATGGTGTCCTGAGTTTTTAAACTCGGCTTTCAGACCGTCCCATCTGGACGTCTTGACCGATTAGATGGGCTATTATCTTAGCTAGGGGTGTTCCTTCCATCATAAATCAGCATGTTATCAGTCACATGGTCTGCATTTTACACACTCTTGCAAAGTATAATTTTGGATGTGATTTTCTATAACCAGAATATGATACATTTGGCAAAGAGTTGATTGGAAGAAACATTTAAAGCATGAATTTTCAAACTCATGCATACCAAACATGAATATTACCCTTTAAGGCATAAGCTATTCAATACTTATTAAAAGCAAGAAATACACAATGAGTGATTAAAACAAGGATAGTCAAATGTGTGGGTTACATACATAATATGCAGTTATGCATAGAAATGATTAGTTTCATTAAAAATTGAAAATGAAAGTCTTTTAAGATGATTTTAGGTGCATATGGAAGCAGACAGTCATTGTGAACCAAGGAATGTCAGTCGGGTTCTTTGTCTTCTATGTGTGGGGGAAGACCTGCCCAAGAGAGTCTGTAGCTCGTGATTTTCTATCACAGGTTTACATGTGACCATCAGTCTTGAATACTTGCAACACATTTGAAAGTCTCCTTCCTGAATTGGAATTATCAATAAGTGTTCTTTTGTCTCAAGGTTGTAAGATGTTCTGTGACGGAGGCTTGCTGGTTAGTTTGCTTGCTTCAGACTAGTTGGAGCTAGGAATCTGATTTACGACATCCTGTTTCCTTGGGCCTCTCTGAATTCCAGCTCCTCAGGTTTCAATGTTCTGATGCATCTTAAATTTGTCTGATTCAGTCTCTGATATTCTACAATACGCTGTCGTATACGCCGATCCAGAGCATCCCAAACATGCTCAATGGGTGACATGTCCGGTGAGTATGCTGGTCATGCAAGAACTGGGATGTTTTCAGCTTCCAGGAGTGGTGTACAGATCCTTGCAACATGGGGCCGTGCATTATCATGCTGCAACATGAGGTGATGGTCGTGGATGAATGGCACAACAATGGGCCTCAGGATCTCGTCACGGTATCTCTGTGCATTCAAAATGCCATCAATAAAATGAGACCCCGATGAGGATGATGAGCATGCAGATGAGCTTCCCTGAGACGGTTTCTGACAGTTTGTACAGAAATTCTTTGGTTATGCAAACCGATTGTTGCAGCAGCTGTCCGGGTGGCTGGTCTCAGACGATCTTGGAGGTGAAGATGCTGGATGTGGAGGTCCTGGGCTGGTGTGGTTACACGTGGTCTGCGGTTGTGAGGCCGGTTGGATGTACTGCCAAATTCTCTGAAACGCCTTTGGAGACGGCTTATGGTAGAGAAATGAACATTCAATTCACGGGCAACAGCTCTGGTGGACATTCCTGCAGTCAGCATGCCAATTGCACGCTCCCTCAAAACTTGCGACATCTGTGGCATTGTGCTGTGTGATAAAACTGTACATTTTAAAGTGGCCTTTTATTGTGGCCAGCCTAAGGCACACCTGTTCAATAATCATGCTGTCTAATCAGCATCTTGATATGCCACACCTGTGAGGTGGATGGATCATCTCGGCAAAGGAGAAGTGCTCACTAACACAGATTTAGACAGATTTGTGAACAATATTTGAGAGAAATAGGCCTTTTGTGTACATAGAAAAGTCTTAGATCTTTGAGTTCAGCTCCTGAAAAACGGGGGCAAAAACAAAAGTGTTGTGTAATTTTGTTCAGTGTATGCATGTGTGAGTGTATATATATATATATATATATATATATATATATATATATATATATATATATATATATATATATATATATATATATATATATATACACACACACACACACACACACACACACACACACACACACACACATATATATATATATATATATATATATATAATTTTAAAGAATAATTTCTCTTTTTGTAAAATGATTTACATTATTTTAATTTTACATTTTTACGAGTGGATTTTTTAAAATTAATTCTTTAAATTGTATTTATTAAATTATCATTTATTTAAATTTTATATTGATTTCATTATTAGTTGTTGTTTTCTTACTGTTGTTACAATTGTTTATTTTAATTGTACATTTTAAGTGTTTTATTTTGATTTGTTTATTTTAAGATTATTTTAGTTTTTCCTTTTATTAAAAAGTTTATTTATTATTTAAATGATCAATTAAAATATAAATGATTAGTAAATGTTTTATTTTGATTATTTGTTATTAATCATTTTAATTGTACATATGATGAAATAAATTATTAGTTTTATTTGGATTATTTGCATATTTTAACCTGATTTTATTTGTACATATTTTTGATTAAATTATTTATTTTGATTTATATTTAACTTTTTTATTATACATTATTGTTTATTTTTTTAAACTGATTTATTTTAATGTTACATTTTTATTACTAAGTGTTTTATTTTGATGATTTCTTTTTATTTCAAAATTATTAATTGTAATTTTACATATTTGTGATTGAATTAATTATTAGTGTTTTATTTAAAAATATATATATTTAACATTATGATTTTTAAAAAAGTATAGTTAATTTTAAAATGATTTTAATTTAATTATTAGTCTTCTATTTTGATTTGCTTATTTATTTTAATTTATTTAAATTTAATTGATTATTTATTTTGATAGTGTTTATTAAAATCATTTTTATTTACATTGATTTAATTAATAGTTTGTTTATTTTTTCATTTTTATTGAGTTTAATTTGACATTGACATATTTGACATGTGATTTAATTATTTATTAGTTTTTTCTTCAGCTCTCAAACCCCGGTTTGTAACTCTGCATCCATTGCGTTGCATGCAGTGCATCTGATCTCTGATCTGCTGTTCTGTGCTCTCAGGTCTCGCTGGCTAAAGGAGCCGGATGCGGATTCTAATGAGCTCTTCAGGATGGTGGCAGAGATCTTCATCCTGTGGTGTAAATCACACGTAAGAGCCACTTTATGAGGCTATAATATCACATCATGGAGGTCTCGTTAAAACAAGCGTTATTTTAATCACACAAGGTCCAGAGAGCATCGCATTATCATTCAGATGCACAAAGTGTCACAGCAGCATCGCTCTCATAACCAGATGCTTCTGTCTGTGTTTCTCTGCAGAACTTCAAGAGGGAAGAGCAGAACTTTGTGGTTCAGAACGAGATCAACAACCTCTCGTTCCTCACCGGTGACAGTAAAACCAAGATGGCGAAGGTACGAGTGAGAACGAGCTCAAATTACCCACAGATCAGCTGCAGTCACGTGAATAAATATCAGAATGATGCTGAAAATTCAGCTTTGATCACAGCAACCAATTAAATCTTAACAGATATTCATATAGAAAACAGCTGTTTTGAATTCAAATAATATTTTACATTTTTTTTCAGTATTTTTTATCAAATAAATGCCGCCAGAAGAGGCTTCTTCCAGAAACATTACATTTCACAGGACTTTTGATCGCTAGTGTGCGTCTGATTACAGAAGTGTTTGTCGTGAAGGATATCGATAAACGAGTTGCTTGAGCTTCAGATTGACCGTTTTAATCTTTCTTTGCACATTCCCCTTCATAAATACACACTAAAGCTGTCATTGACTACTAATATCACACCTGAACTCCCTCACATGCTCGTCATTAAACCTCCGTCACGAGAGCATCACTGTTGGGTTTGTTTTCACAGGAGAACAAATGAAAGCTCATAAACCTGTCACACATATTCAGATTCACTAAATGCATGTATTAATTAATGTAAAGCTATATTAACAGAACTTAATTTAATTTTACTTTAATTATTAGCTTTTTATTTGATTATTTTAAAAATTATTTATTTAAAATTTTGCATTTTTAATTATTTTATTTTGATTGTTTTTCTTTTTTATTTAGTTTGACATTTATTTTATTAGGTGTTTTATTTTTATTTGTTTTTATTTTAAAATAATTATAATTTTAGATATGTATGATTGAATAAATTATTATTGTTTTTATTGTTTGACATTTATTTAATAGTTTTTATTTTGATTTAACAGTTTTTTATTTTTATTTATTTTGAATTTTGACATTTTTAAAATATATTTTAATTGTTTTATGTTATATTGTATTTATATTAAAAATTAATTTTGGTCAGGAATTATTTGCTTTTAATTTATTTTAATTTTATATTGATTTAAGTTTTTTTTTTGTTTTTTTTTACATTTTGTATATATATTTTTTTATTTAATAATTATTTTTGATATAGCTTTTGATTCAGTCACTCATGATAAAACACACATTTATAACCGAATGCATTGAATAACTCTCACAGGAAATGGAAAATATTACTTCCTCCAATGTCTCGAAGCAAACTGAGTCCTGGATTGGCTGAATTTGAGTAGTTCTGCCCAGATAATCAGTGCTTTTGATCTGGTTAATCATGGTTAATGATTGAATATTTTCTTGAGCATTTCCTGTGTGCATGTCTTCTCTAACTCTTGTTCTGTCTTTCTCCTTCATGCACAGTCATTCCTCCCCAAGGTACAGTGAGCTGCATGAGCTCTGGTCACGTGTGTTTCTGTCATGTTCGGTCAGATCATTACACTCACAGCTCTTGTGCTCGACCTGCATGAGAGTTTTACTGCCACTTACTCTGGTACAGATACAGTAGCGCTGTTTGGGCATGATTTCTGGATTTCTTCTGGATTTTGTGAGAGTCTGGAGTGTTTGTTCTGTCAGGATTCATCAGAGAACGAGCGAAGCAGCTCTTCTGTGTCTCTAAACATGAGGAACGTAATATTAGTGTTGTTTTACATTTTTATATTTTCATTTTAATTTGACATTTTAGTAGTTTTCTTGTTGGGTGACACTACACTAAGGTATTAACTAACATGAATGAACAATACATTTATTACAGTATTTATTCATCTTTGTATTTATTAATTTAATGAAAATACAGTCATTCATTGTTAGTTCATGCTAATTCACTGTGCATTAACGAATTTTAACAATCACAACATTTGATTTTAATAATGCATTTGTAAATGTTAAAATTGACATGAACTAAGATGAATAAATGCTGTAACACTTTACAGTAAGCTGTCATTTATTAACATTAGTTAATGTATTAACGGACATGAACAAACAATGAACAATGCATTTATTGCACTATTTATTAATCTTTGTTAATGTTAGTTAATAAAAATACAGTTCATTGTTATTCATGTTAGTGCATTAACTAATGTTAACAAACACAACTCCTGATTTTAATAATGCATTAGTAAATGCTGATATTAACATTAACTATGATTCATAAATGCTGTTGAAGTATTGTTTATTCTTACTTCATGTTTACTAAAGTCGTTAACTAATGAACCTTATTGTAAAGTGTTACCGTTTTGGTTCCTTTTGTAATTTGCATTAGATTTTGGGTATTTTTTAATATTTCTTTGATTTAATATTTTTGTTATTTAGTAGTAGTAATAATAATAATGAAGCTAAAAAGAAATGCATAAAATCTATTGACAAAAGCACATAAAATTACTGAAACTTTAAATTGAAAATTATTGTTGTTTTATATTTTTGAATTAATTTAATTCGTAGTAGATAAAAAAAAAAAAACCTGAAATTGAAAACAAATATAAAAACTAATAAAAATAGCAAAAGCGTGTAACAAGTGCTAAAAGTAACATTATTATTATTATTAGTTTTTTTTCTTGTTTTTTTACATATTAAACCACAATTGCAATTTTTAGCTGAAAAATCACAACATTTCTAATTTTCATTTAAGTTCAAGTGTGCATTTTTCATCTAAAAAGTATATTTGGTTTCAGCTTTATTTCAGTGAACATCTCTTTCTAATAGTTATATCAGTAGCAGCAGTTGTTTGAGGTCGACTGATGTGAACTCTGGTGGTTTTGTGAGTCAGTGCAGTGGTTAAAGCTGGTGGTGGTTTGATCGTGTGTGTGTGTGTGTGTGTGTGTGTGTGCTGGATCTGTCGTGTTGTGGTAGTGTCTCTAATGTCAGATGTGGTCATCTCTGGTCTCTGTGTTTGTCAGTTCTTCTGCTGCTGTGTGTCTTGTATTGGCGTTTTCTTCATTTATGAATAATCATCAGACAGCAGAAGCTTTTGTTCAGATGTCTTTAATCTCTGAGGAGGGTTATTTGTCTATCAGATCAGATTTTGATATATTTCTTTATTGTGGGGTGTGTGTGTGTGTGTGTGTGTATCAGGCTGGAGGTCAGGATCAGGAGCGGAAGCATAAGAAGCGCCGCGGAGACTTTTACTCCGTCCAGACGTCTCTGATCGTGGCGGCGCTGAAGAAGATGCTGCCCATCGGTC
Source organism: Barbus barbus (assembly GCF_936440315.1). Classification (NCBI taxonomy): domain Eukaryota; kingdom Metazoa; phylum Chordata; class Actinopteri; order Cypriniformes; family Cyprinidae; genus Barbus; species Barbus barbus. Next base: position 29,292,950 of record NC_136758.1, read on the forward strand.
TGAACATGTGCACTCCGGGAGACCAGGAGCTCATCCTGCTGGCCAAGACTCGATACAGCCTGGTACAGGGGTCACGGGGGTCAGGGGTCAAAGGTCAGCGATCTTTGTGTGTATGATTTGATGGTTTTGTTTGGATTGTAGAGGGACACAGATGAGGAGGTGAAGGAGCATATCAGACAGAACCTCCACCTGCAGGAGAAGGTCAGTCCTGGACAGTCCACACACACACACACACACACACACACACACTCTCACACACACACACACACACACACACACACACTCTCACACTCACACACACACACTCATCTGTCAGCGGTCACTAATGATCGAGTCTCTGTGTTCACACACAGTCTGCGGATCCGGCCGTCCAGTGGCAGCTGAACCTGTATAAGGACGTGATGGTGAAGACGGAGGAAACTCCGGATCCGGAGCAGAGCATCGAGAGAATCCAGAGCATCTCAGCTGCCGTCTTCCACCTGGAGCAGGTCACATCACACACACACACACACACACACACACACACACACACTCGCTGATCAACCACGTGTCGTTCTGTACCATCCACAGCAGCTGCACCAGTGGCGTACCAATATACAGATACAGTATTTGGTTTTTATTTACTAGTGTAGTATCTCAGAATGAACTCAACACTGTCTCTGTGTGTGTGTGTGTGTGTGTGTGTGTGTGTGTTCAGGTTGAGCAGCCGTTGCGCTCTAAGAAGTGTGTTTGGCAGAAGTTGTTGTCTAAGCAGCGGAAGCGAGCCGTTGTGGCGTGTTTCAGAATGGCGCCGCTCTACAACCTGCCCAGGTAACACGTCTGTGTCTGTTTATAACTGTCTTCTGTCGTTATGACACACTTAATTATAATTGTTCATCACTTTGAGACCCAAACCATGAGCAGAGGCTGAACATCTGTGCGTGTGTGTGTCTATGTGTGAAAGCATATATGTCCCTGCAGCACAGAAGCAGTCATGAGTAACACAGGTATATCTGTAGCAATAGACAACAATACATTGTATGGATCACAATTATACATTTCTCTTTTATGCCAAAAATCATTAGGATATTAAGTAAAGATCATGTTCCATGAAGATATTTAGTAAATTTCCTACTGTAAATATATCAAAACTTCATTTTTGATTAGTAATATGCATTGCTAAGAACTTCATTTGAACAACTTTAAAGGAGATTTTCTCAATATTTAGATTTTTTTGCTCCCTCAGATTCCAGATTTTCAGATAGTTGTATCTCAGACAAATATTGTCCTATCATAACAAACCATACATCAATGGAGAGATTATTTATTCAGCTTCAGATGATGCATAAATCTCAATTTCGAAAAAAATTACCCTTATGACTGGTTCTGTGGTCCAGGGTCACATATATTGTAATTTAATTGTTAAAAAATGTATATTGTTAAAAATAAAAAAATAAAACATTTTTATTAAATTTTTTTCAGTTGTTTTATGTGCTCTGTAACTCTAAACTGAAGAACTGAATGATTTTTCCAGTCTGTAGTCTAATGGTGTAGTTTGATTTGTAGGATGTGCTTTTATTGTCTCTTGTTTCCTCTCCTCATCACGTCCCTGTTCTCAGGTACAAAATTAATAATTACTTCCTGAATTCATACCGTCACTGTTGGCTGGGCAGAATTCAGGCGAGTTGTGACCGTGACGGTCTGCTGGCTGTGCTGACGGTAACGTAACGCTCAGAAAACGCTCGCGTTCTCTCTCAAACTCCCCTTCCTGAGCCATGGTTTGGATGAGCAGTCTCCTAACTAACTAACTAACTACCTAACTAACTAACTGACTTACTAACCCTCCGGCCCTTCCAGCGTCCCAGGCCGCTCCCTGCTAACCGTGTCTGCTCTCTCCTCCTCCCGTCCCAGGCATCGCTCTATTAACCTGTTCCTCACGGGCTACCAGCGGCTCTGGATCGAGGCAGAGATGTACTCGTTTGAGGAGAAGCTAGTGCAGGATCTGGCAGTAAGTAATGATGGGTGATCTGCTCTGAGCCGAGCCGCTGGTTTCCACACTGAAGCCTAAAAGACGACTCAATAAACGTATAGTAGACATGCACTGATTACTTAACTTTTTTAGTAAGTGGTTTGATTGTTTTTATTTTAAAATTATTTATTTTCATGCTTTTAGTTATTTAATTAATTTCTTTATTTTGATTAAATAATTTTAAAATAAAAACAGTCAAGCTAAAACAAGTAATTAAAAATGTAAAATTAAAATAGACAATCAAAATAAAACGCTAATAATTAATGTAAAATATAAATAAATCTACATTTTCATTTTGCAATTTTTAAGTAATTGTTTTATTTTAATTTGTTAATTTTACATTTGCACACTTTTCTTTTCTGGTCACTCGGTTCAGTTCAGGGTATCATCCAGGTGTTTTATTTTTAGAATTATTTATGTAGTATTATAACTTTTTTTTTTTAAATATTGCAATTGGCTTTTATTTTTATTTAATTTAGTTTTTAGTAATTTAGTTATGTGCTTTTGCCATTTTTAATAGTTTTTTTTATTAGTACATTTAGTATTATTAGTACATTTTTAATGTATAATATATATATATATATATATATATATATATATATATATATAATGTAATAAATATTTAAATGCAACTTACTGTAAAAGTTTACTTTTTTTTCATCTAATATATGTGTCCCTGGAGCACAAAAGCAGTCATCAGTAGCACAGGTATGTTTGTAGCAATAGACAACAATACATTTGTAACGGGGCGAACGAGACGTGAAACGTGCAGATCCATGTGCAAACTTATTTATAAACATAGTCAATACACAGGCAAACAGATATGGCACGGGCAAGACACGAGAGAGATCCTAGGGCAAGCGTGGGTCGATGATCAGTGAACAATATCCAACAGGGCAAAGCAGAGCGATAATCCAGGTACACAAGCAATAATCCAAACGAGGTGCAAACAGAGTCCGAACGGTAAGGCAAAGGGTTAATCCAGGAAACACGGCCAGATATCAAAACGCAAGGCTATGATAACTGAGCGGCTCCGTAGAGTAGCTATCGCTAGGATATGCGCTATACAATACTCGGCCATGGCAGAGAGGAAGTGCAAGGCTTATAAAGCATGTGTGATTGTGTGATCAGTGAAATCAGCTGTGTGTGTCGTCAGTGCAATGGATCATGGGAACTGTAGTCCAATGGTGAAGTGCCAGTAGTGTAGTGTAGTGCTTTTAAGCAAAGTATTGCTTTTTATTTTTATTTTATTTTTATTTTTTTCCATTATATGTTTACTATTGAAATGTTGTTGTATGCATTTGTCAATTTTATTTCATTTCTGTATTTTCTTAAATGGGTGTGTATAGAGTGTTAACTTTTAGTTTTAGTTACTTTTTCTTGAAAAAAAGTCTGCTAAATGACAAAAGTAAGTAAAGTAGTGCAATAGTCCATGTGGTGAGCGGGTGACCTCTGGTGGTGAACGAATGGAAGTTCATGGCCAGGATTCGTGACAACATTGTATGGGTCAAAATTATAAATTTTTCTTTTATGCCAAAAATCATTAGGATATTAAGATCATGTTCCATGAAGATATTTAGTAAATTTCCTACCGTAAATATATCAAAACTTCATTTTTGATTAGTAATATGCATTGCTAAGAGCTTCATTTGAACAACTTTAAAGGAGATTTTCTCAATATTTAGATTTTTTTGCTCCCTCAGATTCCAGATTTTCAAATAGTTGTATCTCAGACAAATATTGTCCTATCATAACAAACCATACATCAATGGAAAGATTATTTATTCAGCTTCAGATGATGTATAAATCTCAATTTTGAAAAATTGACACTTATGACTGGTTTTGTGCTCCAGGGTCACATTTATATTTTAATTGTCAGTGTGAACACACTGATCATACTTATAATACAAAATTGCATATAATAATGCATTTTAGTGCAATTTGTGTAATAATCTATCCATAAACGCTCCAGAGAGTCAAACTGTGGTGGTTCCTCTTCCTGTTCAGGTCTTTATTTCCTGCACTGATGCATGCTGGTTCTGTTCAGCGTATTAATGCTTCATCTATGAGAGCAGCTCAGCTGATCATCACTAACTCTCACTGCATGAAGGACAGTACCGACAGTCATTCCACACTAGTGCTAGTGCAACCCGTTTGACCAAAATATTTACTTGAAGTCCCTTTGAGATTTTAAGTGAATATTTAAATTTTTTAATCAGACATTTGCATGTTCAAGGTTCTCTCAATGGTCACATGACATGCAAATAAACAAATAAAATATTTTATATTTTTTAATAGGTGTTTTATTTGAATTGCTTTTAAAGTTAAATTATTTATTTTCATTGTATCTTCTTTTTTTAATTTATGTTTATTTTGATTCTTGAATGAAATGAATACATTTTAAAATAAAAACAATCAAATCGCTAATTATTAAATAAAAATGGCAAATGGTATGCAAATTAACCATTTTAAAATAAAACATTTAGTTTTATTTTTTTATTTTAAAATTACTTATTTTAATTTTATAATTGAATTCATAATTAGTTTTATTTTGATTGACATTATTTTGATTTTGAAACAATAAAAATAAAACACTTACTGATAATTAAATCCTAAACATGTGCAGTTAAAATATATATATATTTTTATAAAACTCTTTGTTGTTTAATTTTAATTGTACATTTTTATTAATTAATTAATTAATAGTTTTCATCAGCTCATGAACCCCTGTTTGGGAAACGATATACTGTGGTATGATGATGTTGAAGTACCGTGTAATCATGTATATATCAAAGTACCATGGTATCACCGTCTGACAGCCTTACTATACCATGGTACCACCACAGTACTTTACTGTAATGGTGTTCTGTGCACGTCATCGTAACATGTAGAGATATAGTGATCATCACTGATACAGGCTGAGATGAGTGGGGATTCACTGACAGGTGATCAGCGAGAGACATGAGAGATATGCTGATGGATCATCACTGTGGTTCTGTAGCTGATATTGAACATAAGTGAAGTGTGTCATGTGTGTGTGTGTGTGTGAGAAGAAGACGCAGCCGAAGACTGATGAAGAGGAGGAAGAGATCACAGACACTCAGCCAGACCCTCTTCATCAACTCATCCTGCACTTCAGTCACAACGCACTGACAGAACGCAGGTGAACACACACACACACACACACACACACACACTGACAGAACGCAGGTGAACACACACACACATACACTCACTGACAGAACGCAGGTGAACACACACACACACACACACAAATGCACACTCACTAATAGAATGCAGGTGAACACACACACACACACACACACACACACTGACAGAACGCAGGTGAACACACACACACACACACATACACTCACTGACAGAACGCAGGTGAACACTCACACACACACACACACACACACACACAAATGCACACTCACTAATAGAATGCAGGTGAACACACACACACACACACACACACACTCTCACTGACAAACGCAGGTGAACACACACACACACACACACACTCTCACTGACAGAACGCAGGTGAACACACACACACACTCACACACACACACACACACAAATGCACACTCACTAATAGAATGCAGGTGAACACACACACACACACACACACACTCTCACTGACAAACGCAGGTGAACACACACACACACACACACACACTCACTGACAGAACACACACACACACACACACACACACTCTCACTGACAGAACACAGGTGAACAGACACACACACACTCACTGACAGAACGCAGGTGAACACACACACACACACACACACTGGTAGAACGCAGGTGAACACACACACACACACTCACTGACAGAAAACACACACACAAACACACTCACTCACTCACACACACATACACACACACACACTAATGCGCCCTCACTCACGCTCACACACTTACTCACACTAATGCACCCTCACACTCACTCACACGCTCGCACACACACACTCACACTAATGCACCCTCACACTCACTCACACGCTCGCACACACACACTCACACTAATGCACCCTCACTCACGCTCACACACTCACTCACACTAATGCACCCTCACACTCACTCACTCACACGCGCACACACACACACACACACACACACTCATTCACACACACACACACACACTCACACTAATGCACCCTCACTCACGCTCACACACTCACTCACACTAATGCACCCTCACACTCACTCACTCACACGCGCACACACACACACACACACACACACTCATTCACACACACACACACACACACACACACACACACAAACTAATGCACCCTCACTCACGCTCACACACTCACTCGCACTAATGCTCGCTCACTCACTCTCACATGCACACGCACACACTCGCTCACACTGACTTGCACTCTCATATGCTCACACACTAACACACACACTCTCATGTTCACATGCTTACACTCTCACACACAATCATGCGCACACACTCACATGCACATATACATTCGCACACTCTAGCTCTCTCTCTCACACACACACACACACACACCCCTACACACACACCCGAGTCTCGTCTGAGCTGGAGAACAGGATCTTTAGTTCTTCTGTCATGATGAATGTAGTGATCTTTTGGTTTGATGCGTGATATTTAATGTGTTCTGGTTTCAGTTCTCTAGAGGAGGATCAGCTGTACATCGCATACGCAGACATGATGGCAAAGGTGTGTGTGTCATTGCATCACGAGATTATCAATCTGTCCCGCTTACTCGATGATCAAATGAATCAATTCATACACAATATAATCAATTAATATATATTAAATAATATGCTATATCAATTGATATACATGAAATAGCATACAATTAATAACATCAGTGCATTTTGGAATAGGTGGATCAGTGTCGACTAACTGACTGACAGATCATGATAAATAATTAACTGAATACAGCTAGAAATAAGCAATGTATCCAATAACAGTGACCAATCACAATCATACTGAGACACGTGTGTGATAAACGCATTTAATTGTGACGTGATGCTGTTCTTCATCTGTAGAGCTGTGCTGAAAATGAGGAAGAGGATGAGGAAGAAAAAGAGAAAACATTTGAGGTGAGCAGAGATAAATATGACACTTAGATCCGAACAAATGTGGAGACTTTCAGAACCTGATGTGTGTGTGTGTGTGTGTGTGAGAGATCAGGAGAAGGAGATGGAGAAGCAGAAGACTCTGTACCAGCAGGCCCGACTCCATGACAGAGGAGCAGCAGAGATGGTCTTACAGATGATCAGTGCTAGTAAAGGTGCGCACACACACACACACACACACAGGCTCTGAGCGATCATCATCACCGAGTGTGCGTTCGATCGTGTTTCAGGTTGTTTGGGTCTGATGGTCACCTTCACGCTCAAGCTCGGCATCTCCATTCTCAATGGCGGAAACATCACAGTCCAGCAGGTGAAACACCATCACAATGCATTTATTCAGGTGTTGTTTCACTGGCGAATCACACGAGTGATTGAGAATCATTTCTACGGCACAGAAAATGCTGGACTATCTGAAGGAGAAGCGAGATGTGGGTTTCTTCAAGAGTCTGTCAGGACTGATGCAGTCGTGCAGGTGATCGCTGAGTCTCTCACTAGTGTTTTATGCACATCAAATTACATTTTCAACCCTATATTCAGGTTTCAGTCATATTCTGAATATGATGCATGTGTACATATATACATGGGTATATTCCTAAGTAAGTAGTTGTTGCAAGTCTGCTGATCTACACAGGCACTGTTTTATTTGAATTGTTTGTATTTAAAAATTATTGATTTTAATTTAAAACAGTTTATTTAATTGTTTTATTCTGATTTTAATTTTAAAGTTACATATTGTAAATTTGTATGATTTAATGAATTACTGTTTTATTTGTATAGTTTTTTTTATTTTAAAAGGACTTTTAATTTTATTGTATTTAATTATTAGTAAATGTTTTATTTTAATTATTTAAATGTTTAAATTATATATTTTAATTATGATTTCATTAATTATTATTTTATTTGTATTGTTTTTATTTAAAAATGATTTCCCGGGAGATTTCAGATGCTGCTGTTAGTATGTATTTGCTCATCTTGTAGTTTGATTACAGCTTCACTGTTAATTTCTAATTAATAATTTAATTAGGACACCAACATTTCTCACCTTTGAAAATGCCCGACAACACTGACACCAAATTGAAAGGGTCCGACAGTCTTTAACAACAATCATAATCGTTAATATTGATGGGGGTTTTTTTATAATTTGGTATAAAAATAAGTCGTCTTGTCACTCCAGAGATGCATTTAGCCTGAGTTGCTGTTCCTAAATACCTAGTCCGTTAGCACCCATAATTCCTTGTGGTCTGAGCATGTGCATATATTTGTGTTCAGTGGATTTTCTGAATAAGGTGTTTCAATGCAACACATTTCCCATTAAAACAGGCTTATTCTCCAAGGAATTTGGGTCAATCAGAATACTGCGTTTAAATGAACGGTGCAATCAGATTGTGACGTTTACTTGACCTGAATATGGCCAAATTCAGATTAATGTTGGAATATTGATGTGCATGTAAATGTCGTCAATGAATGTGATTTAGTGTTGTTTACATGTATGCATTTAGCAGATTCAAAGCGACTTACAGAAGTCTGTGTGTGTGCTGATTGTGTTTGTGCAGTGTTCTGGATCTGAACGCATTCGAGCGACAGAATAAGGCAGAGGGTTTGGGGATGGTGACGGAGGAAGGCTCCAGTAAGTCTCTCTCACACACATTCATATGATGATCTGATGAGAGCGACTGAGCGTTAGTTTGACGAGCTGCAAGAGAAACTCTTACCATCACACCATCATTTCACCATCTCATACTGCACTGTGATCATCACACAAAACAACATGCATATACTCTAATATTGTTATTCATCAAGGATTCAATTGATCAAAAGTGACAGTAAAAACATTTATAATGTTACAAAAGATTTCTGTTTCAAATAAATGCTGTTCCTTTGATATTTCTATTCATCTGTGAATCCTGAAAAATAAAATGTCAAAAAAAATATTGTGCAGCACAACTGTGTTCAAATCAGTATATTATTATGATTTCTGAAGATCATGTGACACTGAAGACTGGAGTAATGATGCTGAAAATACAGCTGCAGATCATAGAAATACATTACAGTTTAACACATATTCACATAGAAAACAGCTGGTTTAAATTGTAGTAATATTTCACAATTTTTACTGTATTTTTGATTACATGAATTGTTGAACAATTAGGTGTAGAACAATTTTTGGTTACATTACAGTGCCCTTGTTACACATTACATGTACTTATAGTAACAGTAAATTATGCATAATTACATGCAACTAACCCTAAATCAAAGTACATGTTGTTAATTAATATTGCTCAGTACTTAATTGTAAAATTACACTGTTAAAATGACTCCTAAATTTCACAAGCAGCCAGTAACACATTCATTTAAATGTGAAATTTTGTAGGGGAAAGAAATCACATCCAAATGTGCTCAGCTGGTTTTTATGTGACTTATTCTTCATATTTTGATTGTTTGATTGCTTCATGGTGCAGTATTACAGTTGCTTACAAACTTTGAGTTTTCACTATATTTTTTTATGATTTACCATCTTTTTTATCTGTTATTCTGTAGAATCATACAGCATGCACTCAGTAGTATCACTTTATAGTTGATTTGGTTTGTTTTGAACGACTGACTGTTGCGTATGGTTCATAGTTCATGCTTCATGAATCATGTGATGCAGGCATAAGTGATGGTGATGTTTCAGTGTCAGTATCTCTGGTTCTTCTGGAAGTTTCCGTCTCTTCTCCTTTGCTTATGTCTGTTTTTGTATGTTGATTTCTTTCTTCTTGTCATCTTTTGTCATCGGTGGCAGTCAACGTGAGGGAGCGCGGTAAATACACGCTTCAGATTCTCCTGTCTGTCCGTCCGTCTGTCCGTCTGTCTGAATGTAGTGCATGTGTCACGTGACAGGAAGTGAACCCCACTGACGTCTGCTGGTCCCTCCTTTCTGTCCGTTTCTCTCTCTCTCTCTGTATTTCTTTGCTTATCTTCCTGTTCTTAATAAGTGCTTAATGTGCAAGTGATGCTAAATTCACACGACTAACGGATGAAACCCTTTAATGTTTAGTAGGAAGTTTCCCTGAGTTTGAAAATCACAAATTACTGTAATGTTATAGATCAGGGTTTCCCAATCTGGGATCTATGAGTTGATGAAAAGCTAATTATTAATAATAATAATATCGTAATTCTGAACTTCCCTAAGTTCAAGAGGCAGAGAATTCCAAAGGACAGGAGCATAGAAAGAGAAAGCCCTATCACCCATAGATCTTAGAAGTGTTTGAGGAACAACCAGCAAGTTTGACTGAGAGGAGCGCAATCTACGATTAGGAGTGTACGGATGTAACAATTCTGTAAGGTAATGTGGTGCCAGACCATGCAATGCTTTAAAAGTAAGCATCGTAATTTTAAAATCAACTCTAAACCTGACCGGGAGCCAATGCAGTGTAATTACTTCAAGGCAGTCCCAGACACACCAAACACTCTTTCAAGACGAATAAAATGATACATTTTAAAATAAAGAAAATCACAATAAAACACTTACTAATAATTCATTTAAAATTTTTTATCAAAATGAATAGGTTTTAAAGTAAAAAATCTAAATAAAACAAACATATAAAAAACTTATAAAACATATATAAAAAGATAAAGTATTTTATTTGTGTACTTGCTTGTGATGTGACCATTAAGTGACATCAGAGAACCGTGAAAATGTGAATCTGATTAACAAACATGGATCTTATAAATGACCGATCTTAAACATGCGCTTTACAATCTGACAAAGTACCAGTAATTAATCATCACAAACTTTATTTATTTAAATCCAGTGACCGTACTCGCATATTGTGAGCAGATCATGATTTACAGTCTGTGTTCTTCTGCTTGAGATCAGTGTGATTATAATACTGAACGTGATCAAATGACCTCCTCAAATACAATGTTACCTGGATCAGAGCATGTCACGGTTAGTTAGTTTTCTAATTAACACATTAACACTGAATGCTGATAAGCTGCCAGTAGACAGCGTCTCTGTGGACGTCTGGATCTGTTATAGCATATCTTTGTTGAAGGAATCGTCTCTGAAGTTTCTCTGTTTCCCTGAAGGCTCTAAAGTTCTTCAGAATGACGAGTTCACCAAAGATCTGTTCAGGTTCCTACAGCTCCTGTGTGAAGGACACAATAACGGTGAGAAATCTGAATAATAGATCATCTGAATCACACAAACGCTTCTGCTGGAGTGACACTCGTGTGTGTTTCAGACTTCCAGAACTTTCTCAGGACGCAGACGGGAAACACAACCACAGTCAACATAATCATCAGCACCGTGGACTATCTGCTCCGACTGCAGGTGCACACACACACACACACACACACACACCTGTCTGTCTCTCTCTCTCTGTCTCACACACACACACAACTCAACTCAAAACACTGTAACCGCACAGCAACGCCCTAGTAACCACTCAAAACACCTTAACTGCAAAGCAATACCCTAGTACCCACTTAAAACACCATAACCACATAGCAACGTCCTAGTAACCACTCAAAAGACCATGACCACATAGGAACGTCCTAGTAAACACTCAAAAGACCATGACCACATAGCAACGCCCTAGTAACCACTCAAAACACCATAACCACATAGCAACGCCCTAGTAACCACTCAAAACACCATAACCACATAGCAACGCCCTAGTAACCACTCAAAACACCATAACTGCAAAGCAATACCCTAGTACCCACTTAAAACACCATAACCACATAGCAACGCCCTAGTAACCACTCAAAAGACCATGACCACATAGCAACGTCCTAGTAACCACTCAAAAGACCATGACCACATAGCAACGTCCTAGTAACCACTCAAAAGACCATGACCACATAGCAACGTCCTAGTAACCACTCAAAACACCTTAACTGCAAAGCAATACCCTAGTACCCACTTAAAACACCATAACCACATAGCAACATCCTAGTAACCACTCAAAACACCATAACCACATAGCAACGCCCTAGTAACCACTCAAAACACCGTAACTGCAAAGCAATACCCTAGTACCCACTTAAAACACCATAACCACATAGCAACGTCCTAGTAACCACTCAAAAGACCATGACCACATAGCAACGTCCTAGTAAACACTCAAAAGACCATGACCACATAGCATGGCCCTAGTAACCACTCAAAACACCATAACCACATAGCAACGCCCTAGTAACCACTCAAAACACCATAACCACATAGCAACGCCCTAGTAACCACTCAAAACACCATAACTGCAAAGCAATACCCTAGTACGCACTTAAAACACCATAACCACATAGCAACGCCCTAGTAACCACTCAAAAGACCATGACCACATAGCAACGTCCTAGTAACCACTCAAAAGACCATAACCACATAGCAACGTCCTAGTAACCACTCAAAAGACCATGACCACATAGCAACGTCCTAGTAACCACTCAAAACACCTTAACTGCAAAGCAATACCCTAGTACCCACTTAAAACACCATAACCACATAGCAACGTCCTAGTAACCACTCAAAACACCATAACCACATAGCAACGCCCTAGTAACCACTCAAAACACCATAACTGCAAAGCAATACCCTAGTACCCACTTAAAACACCATAACCACATAGCAACGTCCTAGTAACCACTCAAAAGACCATGACCACATAGCAACGTCCTAGTAAACACTCAAAAGACCATGACCACATAGCAACGCCCTAGTAACCACTCAAAACACCATAACCACATAGCAACGCCCTAGTAACCACTCAAAAGACCATGACCACATAGCAACGTCCTAGTAAACACTCAAAAGACCATGACCACATAGCAACGCCCTAGTAACCACTCAAAACACCATAACCACATAGCAACGCCCTAGTACCCACTTAAAACACCATAACCACATAGCAATGCCCTAGTAACCACTCAAAACACCATGACCACATAGCAACGTCCTAGTAACCACTCAAAAGACCATGACCACATAGCAACGTCCTAGTAACCACTCAAAAGACCATGACCACATAGCAACGTCCTAGTAACCACTCAAAACACCTTAACTGCAAAGCAATACCCTAGTACCCACTTAAAACACCATAACCACATAGCAACGCCCTAGTAACCACTCAAAAGACCATGACCACATAGCAACGTCCTAGTAACCACTCAAAAGACCATAACCACATAGCAACGTCCTAGTAACCACTCAAAAGACCATGACCACATAGCAACGTCCTAGTAACCACTCAAAACACCTTAACTGCAAAGCAATACCCTAGTACCCACTTAAAACACCATAACCACATAGCAACGTCCTAGTAACCACTCAAAACACCATAACCACATAGCAACGCCCTAGTAACCACTCAAAACACCATAACTGCAAAGCAATACCCTAGTACCCACTTAAAACACCATAACCACATAGCAACGCCCTAGTAACCACTCAAAAGACCATGACCACATAGCAACGTCCTAGTAAACACTCAAAAGACCATGACCACATAGCAACGCCCTAGTAACCACTCAAAACACCATAACCACATAGCAACGCCCTAGTAACCACTCAAAAGACCATGACCACATAGCAACGTCCTAGTAAACACTCAAAAGACCATGACCACATAGCAACGCCCTAGTAACCACTCAAAACACCATAACCACATAGCAACGCCCTAGTAACCACTCAAAACACCATAACCACATAGCAACGCCCTAGTAACCACTCAAAACACCATAACTGCAAAGCAACACCCTAGTACCCACTTAAAACACCATAACCACATAGCAATGCCCTAGTAACCACTCAAAACACCATGACCACATAGCAACGTCCTAGTAACCACTCAAAAGACCATGACCACATAGCAACGTCCTAGTAACCACTCAAAAGACCATGACCACATAGCAACGTCCTAGTAACCACTCAAAACACCTTAACTGCAAAGCAATACCCTAGTACCCACTTAAAACACCATAACCACATAGCAACGCCCTAGTAACCACTCAAAAGACCATGACCACATAGCAACGTCCTAGTAACCACTCAAAAGACCATAACCACATAGCAACGTCCTAGTAACCACTCAAAAGACCATGACCACATAGCAACGTCCTAGTAACCACTCAAAACACCTTAACTGCAAAGCAATACCCTAGTACCCACTTAAAACACCATAACCACATAGCAACGTCCTAGTAACCACTCAAAACACCATAACCACATAGCAACGCCCTAGTAACCACTCAAAACACCATAACTGCAAAGCAATACCCTAGTACCCACTTAAAACACCATAACCACATAGCAACGCCCTAGTAACCACTCAAAAGACCATGACCACATAGCAACGTCCTAGTAAACACTCAAAAGACCATGACCACATAGCAACGCCCTAGTAACCACTCAAAACACCATAACCACATAGCAACGCCCTAGTAACCACTCAAAAGACCATGACCACATAGCAACGTCCTAGTAAACACTCAAAAGACCATGACCACATAGCAACGCCCTAGTAACCACTCAAAACACCATAACCACATAGCAACGCCCTAGTAACCACTCAAAACACCATAACCACATAGCAACGCCCTAGTAACCACTCAAAACACCATAACTGCAAAGCAACACCCTAGTACCCACTTAAAACACCATAACCACATAGCAATGCCCTAGTAACCACTCAAAACACCATGACCACATAGCAACGTCCTAGTAACCACTCAAAAGACCATGACCACATAGCAACGTCCTAGTAACCACTCAAAACACCTTAACTGCAAAGCAATACCCTAGTACCCACTTAAAACACCATAACCACATAGCAACGCCCTAGTAACCACTCAAAACACCTTAACTGCAAAGCAATACCCTAGTAGAAAAACATGGGCTAATTTTCATTTTTAGGTGAATTAACCCTTTAACATTAATGTTGTCCTGTGTTCTGCAGGAATCGATCAGTGATTTTTACTGGTATTACTCTGGTAAAGACGTGATGGACGAGGCGGGTCAGCGGAATTTCTCTAGAGCTCTCGCTGTAGCCAAACAGATCTTCAACTCACTCACTGAATACATACAGGTAACATGAAGACGTTTATTTTCTTCAAATTGTCCATATGAAAGCTTTCTTGTGGTTTCTTATCTTAAAACACATTTGAAAATATTTTAGGTTCACTTTTATTTGACTGTTTGATTTAATTTTTCTCTGTTTCATGACTTATGACTATTTTATTTGTTATATATATATATAATTGTTATTTATCATTTTGTGTTTTGTATTATGCATGTTTATATTATGTATTTCTAGAATTATATTTCATCTTTATTGTTTTGTTTAATATTATGTATATTTTTTATTTCATTTTATTTCTTATTACTTTATATGTATTTAGTATGTCTAATTTAGTTTTTATTTTTTTAAATAGATTATAATTCTGTGTAACACTCACACACACACTAACATATATATATTATACACACACACACAGACTGTCTTCTAATTTTAATTTAATCTGAGAACAGTCACAGGAAGTCCTCCAGTCTTCATTGCATATGTCTCATTCAGGGTCCGTGTATCGGGAACCAGCAGGGTTTGGCTCACAGCAGACTCTGGGACGCCGTCGTCGGATTTTTGCACGTCTTCGCCAACATGCAGATGAAGCTGTCACAGGTGCATTATTCAGTCACTGTCTGTGTATCCTGATTCTGTGTTGATCTGTTATTATACTGCTGTGAGAGCTGAAGCTGTCGAAGGCCAGAGCTATATCTGCAGTAGCGTCTGTGAACACTAGATGTCTCTCCACACAGCCTGAGCGTGTCAGTGTACATCATCATCATCATCATCATCAGCTGCTGGAGTCCCGTCACTGATGCTGAGATGAGATCGAGGCCTTGAGCTGGTGTTGTTTGATGGTGCATTTGCAGATTAAAGATGATTTAGTAAATGAAAGCATCCAGACCATCACAGCGACTCTCTGCCGCTCCATCACTCCTCTTCATCACACTAATGAACTTCTCTCTTGATTCCTCACAGGACTCCAGTCAGATCGAGCTGCTGAAGGAGCTGATGGATCTGCAGAAGGACATGATAGTCATGATGTTGTCGCTGCTGGAAGGTTCTACTGCACAAACATTCATTTTGTTAGATGTTTTTTAATTTAGTCTTAGTCCTGTGTCAAATTACCTTTTTAGTTTTTATCATATTTAGTCAACTTGTCCTGTTTTTTTGTTTAGTCAAGTTTTAGTTGACTAAAGTTTGGGAATGTTAGTCTAGATTTAGTCAATTAAAACTTAGGCACATTTTAGTGTATAGCAGTCATATGATGCATAACAGTGAAACTGATCACAAATATTTTACTCAAAATTATAATTGCGACAACTGATGATTGTTGTTGTTTGAGAAATTATTATGAAACAAATGCAATTTCATCTGTAAAGCAGCTCTACAGAAGACAATAGAGTTATTGTTCAGATCAGATTAAAGGTTTATTCACTGTTGATTGTTTTGTCATTTTTATTATTATTATTATTATTATTATTATTTAAATGTCTGTCTAGTTTTTATTTTATTTCAGTTTTAGTTTTGAAAATGTACAATTATTATTAGGTTTTCTTGTTTTCATTTTTGTTTCAGTTTTATTTTTTTTAGCTAAACTAAATGAAAATTAGAAACATTGTCTTTGCATCTTGCTGAAATAAACCTAGTTGTTTAAAATATTTTAATAATATTTTTCAGTTAGTGTTTATTTCAAATTACAAAATGTTTTTCTAACAGAAGTATTGCACTTTCACCGATAAGCACAAATCAAGCACAAAAGCACGATATTTTATTTTCACCGATAAGCACAAATCAAGCACAAAAGCACGATATTTTATTTTCACCGATAAGCACAAATCGACTCACATGCTTTATTTGAACTCGCCTAGTTTCCTGATATATTATATTATCAGAAAAATAAACTCAAATGCAAAAACAGTGACTCCAAAAATTAATTGCAATAATTCCAACTTATATTCATGTTTTTCTATTAAAACAACAACAACAAATACTTTGTATTGTGGCACAGAGGTGCATAAGTGACAATTTGTATAATCTTTGTCAAAAAAGGTCTTCAACAAATAACGAAATTAAAGTGATAGTTTGCCCAAAAATTCTGTCATTCACTCTCCCTCAAATTGTTCCAAACCTGTATGAATTTAGTTTGACAGTGGCGTTCCGTCCATATAAGCTGTTCTGCATACCTATTTGAGAGAATAAGTTTTTGGGATAATTAATATAAACATGATTATAAGTTGATCCCTTGTCATTTGAAATGCAACTTAAAGCTTAAAGAGTTAAGACATAAATGACTGATTTATTTGCCAAACGGCAGTAATTTTCTTTAAATCTACCAGTTGCGGTTGCTTTATAAAAACGTGGGCTATATATAATGTTAATAATAACAAACATCAGGAAAAGAAAGAAAAATAAATCCTCTGAACTTTTTGAACATCAAGATGTTATTGTTCCCTTTGTTCTGCGGATGCTCGTGACGCTTACAGTTAAAGTCCTTCTATGATTTTACTGTTGTTTGCCAGGCTGCAACGTTACTTGGCAATATTTTAAAGATATTAATATTTTGGGTATTTTGAATGGTCTGTTATTGGAGTAGTTTTAACTCCTATTCACTGGGAATAAAAAAAATAATTTAGCAGATGCAGAGACATATAGACCAGGGGAAATCCCCCATCTCCCCACCCTCTGAATATTACGTATCATAACGTAACTACGTGTAAACGTTATTTGACTGTTTTTACTTGGAAAACCAGCTAAAATAAATAGATAACCCTGAAAGATAGAAGAAGGATTGGAAATGAATTTCATTTACAAACAAGGTAGGAAATGTGTATACTTTTAAATCGACACCTGCCACGGTGTTTCTTATTTGTCATCTGTGATCCCTCTTTGAGTGTGTCCTAAAAGCCGATTGGGGGGGGGGGGGTTCTTAATCTTATAACTCAGCATACCCGGTTACAAAAAAGTCGGCACTCGCCACTGGTGTTCAATAGAAAAAAGAAACTCATACAGGTTTGGAACGACTTGAGGGAGAGTAAATAATGATGGAATTTTCATTTTTGGGTGAACTGTCCCTTTAAGACTACACAACGACACACAGTAATCAAAACGAACCCTAGATAAAACTCTGTTTTCGTTGTTCTCCTGCAGGAAATGTGGTGAATGGGACCATCGGCAAGCAGATGGTGGACACTCTGGTGGAGTCCTCCAGCAACGTGGAGATGATTCTCAAGTTCTTCGACATGTTCCTCAAGCTGAAAGATCTGACCACCTCGGAGAACTTCAAGGAGCACGACCCTAACCGTAAAGGCGTCATCTCCAAGAAGGAGTTCCAGAAGTCCATGGAGAACCAGAAGCAGTACTCCCAGTCTGAGATCGAGTTCCTGCTGTCTTGTGCCGAGGCCGACGAGAATGACATGTTCAACTACGAAGAGTTCGTCAAGCGCTTCCACGAACCCGCCAAGGATATCGGCTTCAACGTGGCGGTTCTTCTCACCAACCTGTCGGAGCACATGCCTCACGATTCCCGACTTTCCACCTTCCTGAACCTGGCTGAGAGCGTTCTGAACTACTTCGAGCCCTACCTGGGTCGCATCGAGATCATGGGCGGCGGAAAGAGGATCGAGAGGGTTTACTTCGAGATCAGCGAGTCCAGCCGAACGCAATGGGAGAAACCGCAGGTCAAAACCATTCGCATTAGTTTCTACAGCGTTTTATTAGGGCTGGGAAAATAAATCTATGCATCGCGAATCGAGAAATGAATTGAAGCGAATTACAAGGGTGTTCAAAGTGGGCGGTTTACATTAATCTCGCATCATAAAAGCATTCTGAGCTGAGGTGAGATTACAGACTCAGCCGAAAGCACAAGTGTTCTTCAACGCTCTTCTTCATCAGCATTTGAGTGTGTGGATAAAAACTAGATTAGAGCGCCATCTGCTGTTAAAATATAAGCTCAGAATCCATTCCAGAGAGAATCAGGAAGCAGTTGGGGATTCGTGGTATCGAGGGTGGAGAGAGTGTTGTCTTATTCACTCCCCCGACCTACAATCCCTGGCGGACCTGAGACTCGAACCCATGACATTCGGGTTACAAGTCCGACTCTCTATCCACTAGGCCACGACTGCCCCTGTTGTCAGAATAAGCTATACATTAAGATAAATAAACACTAGTGCAATGAACACTGAAAGTGCATAGAAAATAAAAATTTCCAGTACATAGTACTCCGTGTGTAGATGGGTTTTTTTTTTTTTTTACCGATTTAGTGATGGGGAAGGGTGAAGAGTTTGTAGTGGTGTGTGAGGGGGTATCATCGGGAAGAGTTCAGTAGGGAGACAGCTGTAGAGAAAAAGCTGTTCCTGAGTCTGCTGGTCTTTGTTCGGAGGCTCCTGAAGCGCCTCCCAGAGGGCAGTAAGTTAAACAGTCTATGGTCAGGGTGAGAGGAGTCCTTAAGAATGCCACGAGCTCGACGTAAACAGCGTTTTCTCTGGACGTCCTCAATGGCAGGAAGTGGTGTCCCTGTGATGCGTTGGGCGGTTTTCACCACCCTCTGCAGTGCCTTGCGGCCAGCAACTGAGCAGTTCCCATACCAGACTGTGATACAGTTGGTCAGGATGTTTTCGATCACACATCGGTAGAAGTTCACCAGGATGGCTGGAGACAAGTGGTTCTTCTTCAGTGTCCTAAGGAAGAAGAGGCGTTGGTGAGCCTTCTTGACTAGGCTGGATGTGTTGATGGTCCAGGTCAGGTCCTCCGAGATGTGGGTTCCAGGAACTTGAAGCTGGAGACACGTTCAACAACCATCCCGTTAATGTGGATGGGGTCATGCGTGCCACTTTTCTTCTTCCTGAAGTCCACAATAAGTTCTCACAGGCCTGCAGTCATGGGTGTAGAGGGAGTAGAGAAATGGGCTCAGCACACAGCCCTGTGGCACGCTGGTGTTGAGTGTGATGGTGGTGGAGCAGGTGTGGCCTGACCTAACATGCTGAGGTCTGTTGGTCAGAAAGTCCATAATCCAGCTGCAAAGGGAGGTGTTAACACCCAAGTCTCCAAGTTTAGTGGTCAACTTGGAGGGAATGATGGTGTTGAATGCTGAGCTGAAATCAACAAACAACATCCGTACATATGTGTTGTTGTTATCCAAGTGTGTGAGTACCGAGTGCAGTACTGTGCATACTGCATCCTCAGTGCTCCTATTGCTTCAATAGGCAAATTGGTGTGGGTCCAGTGTGGGTGGGAGGCAGTTCTTGAGGTGTGCCAGGACCAGTCGCTCAAAGCACTTCATAACAATTGGTGTGAGTGCTACGGGGCGGTAGTCATTCAGGCACATCGGGGAGGAGTGTTTCGGCACTGGCACAATGGATGTGGACTTAAAGCATGTTGACACAGTTGCTTGGGTGAGGGACAGGTTGAAAATGTCTGTGAAGACCCCTGCGAGCTGCTCTGCACATATCCTGAGCACACGTCCAGGAATGCCGTCGGGGCCAGCAGCCTTGCATGCATTGATCCAGCTCAATGCTGTGCAGACATCTGTGGAGGTGAGTTTGAGGGTCTGATGGTCTCCTGAGAGTGTGATCTTGGTGGCTGTCTCCTTGTTGTTATTGTCAAAGCGAGCATAAAAGTAATTTAGCTCATTAAGGAAGGAGACGTCTGTGACCGTTGGAGTGGAGTTGCATGGCTTGTAGTCACTGATGACCTGGATGCCCTGCCACATGCGCCGGGGGTCAGAGTTGGAAAAATGCTCCTCTATCTTTAGCTTGTAGCAGTGCTTGGCCTTCTTGATGCCCCTCTTCAGGTTAGCCCTGGATATGCTGTAGGCCTGAGCGTCATCTGATCTGAAAGCAGTGTTGCGGGCTTTCAGCAGGAGCCGCACCTCCTTGTTCACCCATGGCTTCTGATTAGGGTACGTTGTGATCTGTTTCTCTGTTGTAACACTGTCAATGGAGGTATTGATGTAATCCAGTACAGAGGTGGTATAGATGTCAATGTCCGTGTGAGAGCCACTGGCAGCCTGGGAAGCAAACATACTCCAGTCTGTGTGTTGAAACTTGTCCTGAAGTACAGACTCTGCTCCCATTGGCCACACTTTGATGGTCTTCACTGATGGCTTCACACGGTTGATGAGGGGTGAATACTTGGGGGTCAGAAACAAAGAAAGGTGATCAGACTGTCCCAGGTGGGGGAGGGGAGTCGCGATGTAAGCTCCAGCGATGTTTGTGTAAACATGATCCAAAGTTTTGTCTCCTCTAGTGTGGCAGGAGACATGCTGATGGAATTTGGGGAGCACTGTCTTTAAGTTGGAGTGATTAAAATCACCTACAACAATAAATGCAGCCTCCGGGTGTACAGTCTGCTGTTTACTAATGGCCGCATGCAGTTCGGTCATAGCAAGTTTTGCATTAGCATCCGGGGGAATATAGGCTGCAGTTATAATGGTGGAAGTGAACTCCCGCGGCAGATAGAAAGGTCTACACTTAACCATGAGAAACTCTAGGTTAGGTGAGCAGTGTCTTCAACAATGTCAGAGTTCGTACACCAAGCTTTGTTTACATAAATGCACAATCCTCCGCCTCTGGTCTTGCCGGAGTCATCTGCCATTCTATCTGCTCGGAGCGTGTAGCGTCCGGTTAGATCAATAGCATTATTGGGTATGTGGCTATGTAGCCATGTTTCAGTGAAAACCATGACATTGCAGTCCAAAAGTTTCTTACTATGGGTGATGCGAAGTCGTATCTCATCCATTTTGTTCACCAATGACCACACATTAGTGAGGAAAATGCTGGGTAAAGAGAGCCGGTGCGGTGTTAGCTTTAGCTTAGCTCTTAGTCCTCCGCGCTTCCCCCGCCTTTGTTTACGATCTCGGCATCGCCTGTGAGCACTTCCACCCGGCCGAGCAGAGTGCGTAGCCTCGGGTGTTCAGGAGATCTCAGGGATGAGTCGATGATTGGTTCTAAAACTGTTGGAAAAGTGCAGACCGATATCCAAAAGCTCCTGTCGGGTGTATGATGTTAAGGAAAAGCTGTTCAGTGCGAACAGACCCGAGATGAGCAGGAAAAATACTGCAAAATTGCAAAAACTGGAGAGACGCTGAGCCTCGCAATGTGTACGCGCCGCCATCTTGGTCTAGATAAAGCCAATAACTGTCAATGTTGCAAAATGCATCAATTATGAAACTAATTCAATTCAGCTATAAAAACAACTTTATAGAAGACAATAGTTTCATTATTCAGATCAAATGAGTGAAGTGCTGATTCAATTCTGTTAATCAGTTATGACACAAGTTCAATTCAGTTAATTGTTGGTTCAGTTCAATTACTGTCAATGTTGCAAAATTCATCAATTATAAAACCAAGTTCAATTTCATCTGTAAAGCAGCTCTACGGGAGACAATAGAGCCATTATTCAGATCAATTCAGTTCAAGTTTTGTTCTCATCTGATAGTGTCAGTGCATTTAAATAAATATTCATGAATATTAAGTGTCGTTTAAACCGCAGGTCAAAGAGTCCAAGCGGCAGTTCATCTTCGACGTGGTGAACAAGGGTGGAGAATCCGAGAAGATGGAGCTGTTTGTCAACTTCTGCGAGGACACCATCTTCGAGATGCAGCTGGCATCTCTGATCTCCGAGCCGGATGCTGCTGAGAGACAAGAGGAGGATGATGATGATGAAGATGATGCTCAGAGCGTGGATCTAGACACGGACGAGGAAGATGGCGTGCTGGAGTCTTCCTCAGCGTTCGCTCTGGCCTGCGTCTCCATGAGGAAGAGTCTCTCCAACCTGCGTCAGCTGATGACCTTCAGGAGCATGAGGAGACAGTATCGCAAGCTGAGGAAAATGAGCATCCGGGAGATGATCCGGGGATTTTTCTTCTTCTTCTGGATGATCTTCATAGGCATGTTCCGCTTCCTCTACAGCTTGGTCTGGGGTTTCTTCCACATCTTATGGTCCACACTGTTCGGTGGCGGTCTCGTGGAAGGAGCCAAGAACATGAAGGTGACGGATATTCTGGGGAACATGCCGGATCCCACGCAGTTCGGGATCCACGGAGACGTTCTAGAGCTGGAGAAGCTGGAGTACTGTGACGTGTCGTCGGTTGCGGAGCTCGGACGCATGGCGGCGGGAGACCAGGCCGAGATGGACCTCTTGACGGAGCTGATGAACATCCAGCCCAGGAGGGAAGGAGGCAAGCATGGCATGGAGCCGGGGCTGGGAGACGTGTCTGAGGTGATGGGAGTGGACACTCCGTCTTTAGCCAGCGCCGTCCGTCAGAAGAAAGTTCAGGTGTGTGTTCACAGCCTCAGTCTCTAAAAGAGTCTGTTCTGCTCACTATGGCTGCGTTTATTTGATCATAAATGCAGTAAAATTATGAAATATAATTTATAATAACTGATTTCTATGTGAATGTGTTAAACTGTAATTTATTTCTGTGATCTGCAGTCTTCAGAGTCACATGATCTTCAGAAATCATAATAATATACTGATTTACTGCTCAACAAACATTTCTGATTATTTATTTATCATGACTATTTTTTTTGTAATTATTTCTCTTCCACCCTGTGTCAAAATCTTAGAAATAAATCATGAAATAAAAAAATATATATTTATTTTAATTTATTTTATTTTTGCATTATTACCTCCCTTTTTGCCACAAAAATATGGTGCAGCACAACTGTTTTCAACATGGATAATAATCAGAAATGTTTGTTGAGCAGTAAATCAGTATATTAGAATGATTTCTGAAGATCATGTGACACTGAAGACTGCAGTAATGATGCTGAAAATACAGCTGCAGATCACAGAAATAAACATTAAAAAATCTTACTGAACACAAACTTTTGACTCGTAGTATACATTAGAATTTTTTTTTTAAATTCACATAAAATGCTGTTTATTAATGAATCTGGTGTGTTTTCTGTGCAGGAAGCCGCCAGTAAACAGGCCGCTGAAACTGAGACCAAATCCGAGTCTGAGAAGGCTGAGTGAGTGTGTGTGTGTGTGTGTGTGTTTGTGTGTGTGTGTGTGTGTGTGTGTGTGTGTGTGTGTGTTTGTGTGTGTCTGTTTGTGTGTGTGTGTGTGTGTGTGTGTGTGTTTGTGTGTGTCTGTTTGTGTGTGTGTGTGTGTGTGTGTCTGTGTGTGTGTCTGTGTGTGTCTGTGTGTGTCTGTGTGTGTCTGTGTGTGTGTCTGTGTGTGTGTCTGTGTGTGTCTGTGTGTGTCTGTGTGTGTGTCTGTGTGTGTGTGTGTCTGTGTTCACGCGTGTGCGTGCGTGTGTATGTATGTGTGTGTGTGTGTGTGTGTGTGTGTTCACGTGTGTGTTTACGTCCACAGTGTGGAGGACGGAGAGAAGAAAGACCAGGACAAGGGCAAAGAGGAGAGTGTGTCAGACTCGCTGTCAGACGAGAAGAAGCCGCTGAAGAAGAGACGCGGTCCGAGGAAGGAGCAGGCCGAGGCCTTCATGGCCGCGTTTTTAGCCGGTCTGGACGTCTATCAGACCAAAACCCTGGTGAGGAACGTCAGATTTCTTTATATGTGACCCCTGGAGCACAAAAGCAGTCATCAGTAGCACAGGTATATCTGTAGCAATAGACAACAATACATTGTATGGCTCAAAATTATACATTTCTCTTTTATGACAAAAATCATTAGGATATTAAGATCATGTTCCATCAAGATATTTAGTAAATTTCCTACCGTAAATATATCAAAACTTCATTTTTGATTAGTAATATGCATTTCTAAGAACTTCATTTGAACAACTTTAAAGGAGATTTTCTCAATATTTAGATTTTTTTGCTCCCTCAGATTCCAGATTTTCTAATAGTTGTATCTCAGACAAATATTGTCCTATCATAACAAACCATACATCAATGGAAAGATTATTTATTCAGCTTTCAGATGATGTATAAATCACAATTTCACAAAATTGACCCTCACGACTGGTTTTGTGCTCCAGGGTCACTTATATCTTTATATAAAACTCATGACTAATTCCACACAATCCTCATGAAGAGAGGCTCAAATGTATTTGGAGAGTGTTTTGTCTGAATAGTGCTTCAGAACGTTTGGATGAGGAGTTTAGGTCACTGAAGGTTTCTCGTTTACCTTCCTAATGACTCGTGTAAATGATGTGTTTCTCCATTCGTTAGACTGAAGAGATTCTGAACCCACAGTCACTCAAACACTAAACATAACTCTGTTTTCAGAATTATCTGGCCAGAAACTTCTACAACCTGCGATTCCTGGCTCTGTTCGTGGCGTTCGCCATCAACTTCATTCTGCTCTTCTACAAGGTGAGCAGAGATTTGATACAACAACTTTAAACATTTAATTTCATCTTTACCTCCCTTTTGTCTGATGGTTTTGTTTTTTCCCCGCCCTGTATGTATCTAAACATAGAAATAGATCATAAATAAAAAAGCATGAGCACGTTTGTTTATCTATTCATTCATTCATCATTACTTCCCATTTGTCTGTTATTTTTTTAATTTAATAATGATTTCTTTCACTGTATGTTTAAACTCATAAAACATAAATAACTACATTTATTTTATTTATATTTATTGATTATTTATGTAATTTTATCCCTTTTGTCTGAATTGTTATTTTTATTTTCTCCTCTACATACCCTGTATATACACTGCCCTCCAAAAGTTTGGAAGCGCTCTAGAAAAGTGGGGTTTTGGACAATATTGGCATGAATCCTTTTTAATTTGTGATAATTTTGCACTGATAAGGACAACACAAACTACGAAAACATATTTTATTACATAAACAGTTTATACATAGATAAAACTTAAATTTTTGATTCATCAAAATATCCAGCATTAGCAGCTATTACAGCTCTGCATAATCTGGGCATCCGAGCTCTCAGTTTATTCAAACATTGACTTGATCCTGTATATTACTCCAAGCCTCCTGAAGGATTGCCCAAAGATGATTCACACTGGTTGGACACTTCTTATGGACATCACGGTCCAGTTCCTCCCATAGTAGCTCAATTGGGTTGAGGTTGGGTGATTGTGGAGGCCATTCCATGACAGACATGATGCCAGCTGACTGATTCCTCTCCAGATAGTATCTGCACAGCTTGGAAGTGTGCTTGGGGTCATTGTCTTGTTGGAAGGTTTAGAAAGGCTGGGGTGTTTCCACTTTTAAATAAAAACATGAGCTTACATGTATTTATATATTTATTTGTAATGTATTTAATTATTTATTTATCATTGCTTCCCTCTTGTCGGAATTATTTTTTATTATTTAGTAATTCATTGATTTGTCCCCACCCTGTATGTATCAAAAAATGATAAATCATAAATCTAAAAAATATATTTTTTTACATTCTTATTTATTCATTATCTCCCTTTTGTCTTTATTATTATTATTTCGTTTTTTTTCTCTCTTCCCACCCTGTATGTATCAACAAATTACAAATAAATCATAAATAAAAAAAAAATTAAATCACATTTATTTATTTATTTATTTGATTTTCATAATTACCTTTTGTTTTGTTTTTCTTGTTTTTCTTTTTCTACCCTGTATGTATAAAAAAAAATAGAAGTGTTTTAAAAAAAAACAAAAAACATAAGCCCACATTTTTTATTTTATTTTTGACATTATCTTCCTTTTGCCTGAATTTTATTTTTTTAAACAAACAAACAAAAAAACACCAACGTAAGCCTACATTTTAATTATTTTTATTTTATTTTTGTCATTACCTTCCTTTTGCATAATTGTTTTTTTTTTTTTGTGGTACATTTTTTTTCTCTTCCCACCAAGTATGTACCAAAAAAAAAAAAAAATGAAATCACATTAATTTATTTGATTTTTATCATTACCATAATTAAATATTTAGTAATTAATTGTTTTTATTTTTCCACCCTGTATGCATAAAAAAAAGAAGCGTTTTTTTTGCCATTATCTTCCTTTTGCCTGATTTTTTATTTTTTTTTCTTGTGGTAAATTCTTTCTTTCCCTACACTGTGTGTATCAAAAATGCTAAATGCGTGATAAAGAAACATGTTGTGTGCAGGTGACCGGTGAGGACTCTGATGATCTGGACCCGTGGACGCGGCGAGAGGAGGAGGATGAAGGTGTGGTGGAGTATTTCGTTCTTCAGGAGAGCACGGGTTACATGGCGCCGGCCCTGCGCTTCCTCGCCGTCATGCACACACTCATCTCCTTCCTCTGTGTGCTGGGATATTACTATCTGAAGGTGCTGATTACCCACGAGTCATGTGTTTGTGAAGAGCTCATCGGCGCAGCTAAACCTCTTCTTCTTCACTGCTCAGGTGCCGCTGGTGGTGTTCAAGCGCGAGAAGGAGATCGCACGCAAGCTGGAGTTTGATGGGCTCTACATCACCGAGCAGCCGTGTGATGATGATATTAAAGGCCAGTGGGACAGACTCGTCATCAACACGCCGTGAGTCTGTCGTTTGACATCACAACAGCACTGATTCATTCAGCACGTCCTCATGAGACGGCTCTTAAATTGAGTTTCATGAAGGAAAGAAAATGTATTTGCATTGTCTGATATTATGTGACCGTGTCCATGAAGAATTAAACACGGTTTGTGTGCTTTGGGCAGGTCTTTCCCCAACAACTACTGGGACAAATTTGTCAAACGGAAGGTAAGTTTGATGAAGTGAGAATATGAAGGGTTAATCTCATGAATGAATACCCAGGTCACATTTCAAGAACAACAAACAATCTCTCTCTCTCTCTCTCTCTCTCTCTCTCTATATATATATATAACTATTATAATTATTCTGCATAAAGAAAAAGAACCCTACAGTATTTTAGTACTATTAAAGGATTAGTTCACCCAAAAATGACAATTCTGTCATTAATTACTCTCCCTCATGTGATTCCAAACCCGTAAGACCTTTGTTCCTCTTCAGAACACAAATTAAGATATTTCTGATGAACTCCGAGAGCTCTCTGACCCTCCACAGACAGCAAGGATCCGAACACGATCAAGGCTCAGAAACGTAGCAAAGACATCATTAAAATAGTCCATGTGACATCAGCGGCTCAACCGTAATTTCACAAAGATACAAAAATACTTTTGTTTTTTTATACTGAACTTTAAGGATGATTCTCAACTATGTTATAAATAAATAAATAACAAAATGATTTGATATACCATTTTGTTTTATGCAATATGTGTGTAAAAATGTCCATAATCTGGTTTTCCCATTAAACACAGTGTATCTATACTGTATCTAATTTGCATATTAATGTGTTGCTGTTGGGACAGTGTGTTGAAAAAAGAATTGTCATAATGGGAGTAATAATTGGCCAGATTTTCATAATAATATCTAATATTTCATAAGAAAATCAATTTATAATTAATTTTCCTATTCTATTGCTATGTCTCCCAAAATGCATAATAAACATAATTTTAGTCCCGGTGTCCTCTACAGTGGACATGTATGAAATGATGCCCTGTTTCATAACAGAAAGTCATATTTGAATTGAAAACCCATAACATTTTCCTGAAATGTTGCTTTATGACAAACAATTTGAAAATTATTCAGATTTAAATGACAATTACAAAATATAATCATATTTCCATAAGGATGTAAAATGTTTCACTAAATTATATTTAGCCATATTTAAAGAGCTAGGAGAGGGTGTGGTCCTGGTGAAACTGCCAATCATTTAATATCTCTGTAAAGCTCTGAATGTGCTCTGTACAGGACATCCAGACTTATAACTGTGACACGTGAGGTCTCAGAGGAATACACTGAAATAGAATGTCCACTACAGAGGCAACAACTCCAGAGCTGGGTCTCATATATATATATATATATATTGCATAAAGAAAAAGAAGCCTATAGTAGAGGTCTGCATTGGGTTGGGATCGCAATGCAAACGCAAATCTCACAGGAGCGGGCGCTTTTACCTTTACTGCGGGTGGGAGTCCGCCCAGGGTTGCCAAGTCCACATTTATTCCGCAGATTTGGGCTACATTTACACTGTTGCCACAGGTTGTTTTTAGTCCATGGGTTAAAGCGAACCCCCCCCCCGGAAGGATGGAGGGTGAAAAACTGCGGAACAATTCACTATTGGGCTGGTTTTGTTTTCACTGACCTGGCAACCCTGATCCCACTGTCCTGTCATTTGGTGCATAACACGAATGATAGAGTAACATAAACACTAGACTTGCTGCGGTAGGTGGTGTTACATAGTGTTTGCTCGTACACCGATTACATTCCTTGCCCACCGCAGCATCACCCGTTTTTAAACATGGAAGCTGTTTTCTGTGAATGTGTGAGACTAGGGAAATAACGAGAAGCATATTGTTATCATTTAGTCAAGGGCGTAGAGTTTAGTAGAGATGCTATGATGTCCCTGCAATATCCAACAACTACTAAATTGTCCCTAGCAATAATTTTAATTAATTTTGAAATATATGTGTATGTAAGCACTATTGTTGTAATTTGTGCTGCATCTGAAATAGATCACACCATTGATATTACCTGAGAAGAAATACGCCAGAAAACAGTTAATACACGCGTGGAGTAAGATCCTATAAGAGCCGAAGTGTTAGAAACATACGAGCACAGTTCAGCTGAATGATAAAGATGATCCTCTTTAACTATAGCTTCCGAAGTCCGATATCTCTTATGACGCTCTGACATGATTCCACCAATATCAGTGGCTTCTAAATGGTCCCTAGCTAAAACATTTATTTAGTACCTGATATATGTCCAAAGTAATCAATGTTGAATTGAATCACAAGCTTATGAATCAAATTGTGACAGTTTTGTCAATACCAGCCAATACCAATTATTATTATTATTATTAATTTGCATAAAGAAGCCTACAGCATTTGCACTGATATTATTATTGTTATAACAAATAATCACATTTAAACCTCATGATAATTACTGTACAGTAATGAAAGTAATGCATATCATCCTGTCCATACAGAATATTTGATTTAAAATTAACATCAACTAATCATTGTGTTATTTATTTGTTTGTTTGAGCGGTTGAAAATTTAGGTGAGCATGTTTAATTATGAAAAGTAATGTTACAATACAAAAAATTGCAGTAGTTCTAAAAATAGGCTTTTTTTTCTTTTATGAAAAATCTTTTTTTGTTTTTTCCTTTGATTTTGGGTTGAAATATAAGCTTGTTTGTGGTAGTTTCATGAGATTGATGATGATGATGATGATGATGATGATGAAGATGAGTCGCGTTGTAAAGATTCATGTGGTCATTCCTCAGCGCCGTGTCGTCATATGGATGTTGTTCTGTTTGTGCTGCAGGTTATTAATAAGTACGGCGATCTCTACGGAGCCGAGCGGATCGCGGAGCTGCTGGGTTTGGATAAAAGTGCTTTAGACTTCAATCCGACCGAAGAGACGGTCATTAAAGACGCCTCGCTGCTGTCCTGGTCAGGAACCGCATCATCTTGTTCTCATTATTACAGGAAGCCTTCAGCTGATGCATGTTTGATTGATTGATTGTGTAATCGCATAAACTACCTCATCTGTGATTTGATCAAATCTCTGTTCTTTCTCAATCATAATCATAGCAGACCAGCACTTCTCAGTCTTTGGACTCTAGATCTCTTCATTGAGACTATACCCAGCATTCATGATGACCAAGCTGCTTTATTTACAGAAACTTGGACTTCTAATAGATGAAAATAATTCAGTGCTGTCAAACGATTAATCGCATCCAAAATAAAAGCTTTTGTTTACATAATATATGTGTGTATACTGTGTATATTTATTATGTTTATATAAATACAAACACATGCAGTATATATTTAAGAAAAATATGTTTTGTTTATATATTAAATGTATTTGTATATAATTTAAAATATAACTAAATTAATATATAAATGTATAAACGTAAATATTTTCAAAATGTATACTGTATGTGTGTGTATTTATATATACATAATAAATATACACAGTACACATACATATATAATGTAAACAAAAGCTTTTATTCTGGATGCGATTTAATCGTTTGACAGCACTAAAATAATTATATACGTAAATAATTATGTAATTACAGAAGTTTCAAGAACTGAATTTTCTACTCTTTTTGACATTAATTTACATGAGTTTTCCAGTTGATCATGATTACTGGATTTTTAATTATTATTATTTTTTACTTACAATAAGCTAATTTATATTCATTATAGAAATTTCCATGACATTTTCCGTGACAAAATTATTATTTTTATTAATTTATTTATTTTGGTACATACATTTAAATTTTTTTATTGTATTTATTTTATTATTTTATTTTAAATAATGATTTAAATCCAGGGTTTCCATAGTTCCTAAAAAATATATTTTTGAGGTGGTTGAATTAAAATAATTCAAATGTATATTTAAGCTTTTTTGTCTTGTTTTAAATCATTTCAAGCCCCTTGGAGGTTTGTTGACGCCCTTAGTGGGCCCAGGACCTGATTGAGAACCACAGTAGCAGTCTTATGCTTGTAGCTCTAAGAGTGACTCTGACTGCAGACGTTCTGTGTTCTTCAGGTTGAGCTCCATTGACACCAAATATCACGTGTGGAAGATGGGCGTTGTGTTCACTGATAACGTGAGTGTGATTACTGTTTCACGAGATTACAGGACTAGTTCAGTCAAAATAACACTGTGCTGAAAGTGTTTACAATCCTTCAGTCTAGTCAAGATCAGGATGAGTGTGTTTCTTCATCAGGTTTGTAGAAATGTGTCTCTGCATCAGTGTCTCAGCAATGGATGCTCTGCAGTGAATGGGTGCCGTCAGAATGAGAGTCGATGATGAGGATTTGTGTGAGCTTTTGTGTTCTCCAGATGTTAACTGATGGACTGGAGTGGTGTGGATTATTGTGATGTTTTTATCAGCTGTTTGGACTCTCATTCTGACGGCACCCATTCACTGCAGAGCATCCATTGCTGAGACACTGATGCAGAGACACATTTCTACAAACCTGATGAAGAAACACACTCATCCTGATCTTGGATGAACTGAGTGAGAGCACATTTCCAACACAATTTTCCTCTTGATCTGTTGCAGTCGTTCCTGTATCTGGTCTGGTACACCACCATGTCCATCCTGGGACATTATAATAATTTCTTCTTCGCCGCTCATCTGCTGGACATCGCCATGGGCTTCAAAACGCTGAGGACCATCCTGTCCTCCGTCACACACAATGGCAAACAGGTTTGACTGCAAATGTTGTGGTTTTTCTTCTTTATTTTGATCTTTTGAACAGTAATCATGTTAAAGAGTGTGTGTGTGTGTCTCAGCTGGTGCTGACGGTTGGGCTGCTCGCTGTGGTTGTGTATCTCTACACCGTCGTAGCGTTCAACTTCTTCCGCAAGTTCTACAACAAAAGCGCTGACGAGGACGAGCCTGATATGAAGTGTGATGACATGATGACAGTGAGTGATTCCGATTCACAGCATAATATTAGGGCTGTTGATTTAAATTAACAGAATTAATTAGCTGTTTGAATGAATAGTGAGTCAGTGATTCAGTGACTCGTTCACAAAGACAGTCACATGATTCATTTCTGAATGAATCAGCTCTTTAAATGAATTGAGTGAGTCAATAATTCAGTGACTCATTCATAAGACAATCACCTAATCCATATCTGAATGAATCTGCCGTTTAAACGAATCGATTGGGTCAGTAATTCAGTGATTTATTCATAGACAATCACATGATTCATTTCTGAATGAATCAGCTCTTTAAATGAATTAAGTCAATAATTCAGTGTCTCATTCATAAGACACTAATTTTTATTCATATCTGAATGAATCAACTCTTTAAATGAGTTAAGTGAGTCGATAGTTCAGTGACTCATTCATAGAGACAATCACTTTATTCATATCTGAATGAATCAGCCGTTTGAAAACAAATTGAGTGAGTCAATTCAGTGACTCGTTCATAAAGACAATCACATGATTAATTTCTTAATGATTCAGCTCTTTTTAAATGAATTAAGTCAATAATTCAATGACTCATTCATAAGACAATCCTTTGATTCATTTCTGAATGAATCAGCCGCTTAAACGAATCGAGTGAGTCAATAATTCAGTGACTTATTCATAAGACACTCATTTGATTCATATCTGAATGAATCAGCCATTTAAAAACGAATGGAGTGAGTCAACAATTTAGTGACTCGCTCATAAAGACAGTCACTCGATTCATTTCTGAATGAATCTGCCGTTTAAAGGAACCGAGTGAGTCAGTGATTCAGTGACTCATTCACAAAGACAGTCACTTGATTCATTT
Organism: Barbus barbus; assembly: GCF_936440315.1. NCBI lineage: Eukaryota > Metazoa > Chordata > Actinopteri > Cypriniformes > Cyprinidae > Barbus > Barbus barbus. Next base: position 29,326,383 of record NC_136758.1, read on the forward strand.
CTGAATGAATCTGCCGTTTAAACGAATCGAGTGAGTCAGTGATTTGGTGACTCATTCATAAAAAGTAATTTGTATCATTTCTGAATGAATCAGCTATTTGAATGAATAGGTTGAATGAATGATTCAATGACTCACTCATTAAGACAGTGACTTGCTGCCACCTACTGGCACTTTTTGTAACGTCTATCCAATGCTTTTCTCATTTAACACAATAATGACTTTAAATGATTTTTTGTGGGGAATTTCCCAGACTAAATTGATGTGCGATTAACATCATGTGATTAGATTTAAATATCTTAATTACTTGACAGCTGCATGTATAATAGAATCACAGACAGACCGTGTGTGTGTGTGTGTCAGTGTTATCTGTTCCACATGTACGTGGGCGTTCGCGCCGGAGGTGGGATCGGTGACGAGATCGAGGACCCGGCGGGCGACCCATATGAGCTCTACCGGATCCTGTTCGACATCACCTTCTTCTTCTTCGTCATCGTCATCCTGCTGGCCATCATACAAGGTGCCATTCCCTTCATGCTTTAATGCATCTCATGCATGCGATTAGACTGTATAGTTAATTAAAACTGAAACTAAAATTAAAACCATTAAAAAAACTTTCATTACTGGGGGGAAAAAATCATTTGAAGTACTATAATAACTAAAATTACAGCTGAAATAAAAGTATTTAAAAAACATGTAGACATACAAAAAAACTAAAAGTACAACAAAATTAATAAAACTGTAACATTAAAGTAAAAATGAAAAATATGAAAACAAAAACCTTATTTAAAATATTAATAAAAATATAACAATAACATTATCTGTGGCACTAAGATAACACTGGTCTCATGTTTAAACAGTGCTATTTTAGTACTTATTAATATTTTGAAATACTTTTTATTTAATATTTTCAGTTTTTATTGTAATTTTTAAGTTTTAGTAATTTTTTTAATATGTCTATATTGCTTTGAATTTTTATTTCAGTTTTAGTTTGTTATTTTAGTGCATGATAAACTACATAAAAATGAGATGTAGCTGAAAACGTTTATTTCAGGTAACTTTGTTTTTTAAGGGTATATGTCTATATAAGTTTTTTTTACATTTATTTCAGTTTTAGTTCTCGTTATTTTAGTACATCAAGTTCAAATAAATGAGAAATGTTACCTTCAATATGTTGAATGTTAAAATGTGTTTATCTTTGATTTCAGTTAATGTGCATTTTATTTCAGGTAACAAAAATGTTTGTTTAATAGGTCTGTGTAGTTATTTATTATTTTTATTTCATTTTTAGTTATTTTAGTACATGAAATAAAAATATCTGCCAATCTTGTTTAGACTTTGAATTAAGATGATTTTTCTTACTCCATTGGCAGATATTTTTATTGTTTTAAGCAAAAACGAACATTTTGATTTTCAGAAAACAAGACAAAATATCTTAATTCCAGAATTTGTAGAGATATATACTAGCAAACAAGACAAAAATACTAAGGACGAAAATCATTTTTTGCAGCGTATTCATAGAATATCCTAGAATAGCACAGTTGAGTACACTTGAGAAGCACTGAAGAATCATTTTGAGTATATTGAGTACAAAAATAGAGCTCTTTAAGTACATTATCTTAACCTGGGGTATTATTTGTCACGTTGTAAGATGTTCCAGACGGTTTAACGAGTCTCCTCAGGTTTATATTGCGTTTGTAAACGCAGTGAATTGTCTGTGATGTACAGAAGCTAACGCTGAGTGTGATGTGTGTTTGAGGTCTGATCATCGATGCGTTTGGAGAGCTGAGAGACCAGCAGGAGCAGGTCAAGGAGGACATGGAGGTACAGAAACACACTCATCATCTGTCCGTCTGTGTTCAGATCAGCTGATCTCTCACGTGTGTCTCTCCTCACAGACCAAGTGCTTCATCTGTGGAATCGGGAACGAGTACTTCGACACGACGCCGCACGGCTTTGAGACTCACACCTTACAAGAGCACAACCTCGCCAACTACCTGTGAGTGACGACAAACCCTGTCTCAGTCATATGCATGGCTAAGAACTTCATTTGAACAACTTTAAAGCTTTCAGTTAAAGGTTTAAAGTCAGTTTAAAGGTTTCAGGTTCAGTTTGAGTTTTAGTACTTAAATTTAAACTTAATTTCAGTTAATTTTTCTAATTTTCATCTAATATTTATGTTGTTTTATTACTTACCGAAAATAATTGTGAATAGTTTTAGTTCTGATCTGTTGATTTTCCAGATTTTTCTTGATGTACCTGATCAACAAGGATGAAACAGAGCACACTGGTCAGGTACGTTCTGAGATGATCATCAGATATTATAATAAGAAAAACTGTTTTATTATGCACCATTCTTATACCCAAAGTGCTACCAACATGATACATGAATTCATAAAAAATATAAAACAAATAGGCATAAATTTGAGATTGTTTATTAAGATTAAGTTCACATTAACTTTATTAGTGTGTTTGTGTTAAATCAGTGTCATCCAAATGGATGGGTGACATTTTATATGCAATTAAAATAGAGAAATCTTAAATTTAGGCCTAAATATTTTTCTGAGTGTTGGATGTGTTCTCAAAACGATCCCATTACAGTCCTAATGGAAGTAAGCAGGCAATAACTGCATGAAATCATTCTGTTGTTGATGTGCTTGAGATGTTTGTCGTCTGTGGATGACGTTTCTGCAGGAGTGCTTTATTTCTTAAAACAAATACATTTTATGATATAACAATTGTTTAATTTTAAAATCATTTTAATTAATTTAATTAAAATAATTTTTAATTAGTTTAATTTAAATCGATAATAAATTTAGCATTTTATTATTTAATTAATTTTTAGTACGTTTTTTCATTTCGGCTGGTTTTATTTCAAAAATATTTATTTTGATTGTTTTTCAGAAAATATTAAAATTTTACATTGATTTAATATTTTTTGTTTTACTTTTATTATTTTTTAGAAATATTTTAATTTAACATTATTTAATATATTTTGAATAACGTTAATTTGTTTTTATTTTAGAAAGTTTTAATTTGACTTTTTTAATTCATTTTTACTAAATGTTTTATTTGATTGCTTTTATTTTAGAAATATTTTAATTTGACATTTTGATTTAATTAATTTGTGTTTTTTTAAATTATTTTAATTTGGCATTTCATTTAAAAAAATGTTTTATTTTTCTTTGTTTTTTAATATTTTAATTTGACATTTTATGATTAAATTAATTTTTGTCTTAATTTTATTGTTTTTTGGAATTATTTAAATTTTTATGATTTAATACATTTTGTAAATATCTATTATTTGATTGTTTTTGTTGTAGAAATATTTAAATTTTACATTTTGATTTAATTAATTTTTTTAAATCATTTTAATTTGACATTTCATTTAATAAATTTTGGTTTTATTTTTGTTTTTTAAAGAAATATTTTAATTTGATATTTTATGATTGAATTCATTTTGGTTTTATTTTTATTGTGTTAGAATTATGTTAAGTTTTATGATTTAATACATTTTGTAAATATCTTTTATCTGATTGTTTTTATTTTAGAAATATTTAAATTAAATAAAATTTTTACTAAGTGTTTTCTTTAGATTTTTGTAACTATATTAATTTCACGTTTTCTGGTTTAATGAATGTGTGTTGCTGCAGGAGTCGTACGTGTGGAAGATGTACCAGGAACGATGCTGGGATTTCTTCCCGGCCGGAGACTGCTTCCGTAAGCAGTATGAAGACCAGCTGGGCTGATAGAGCCGGGTTTTCTGTGCCAATTCTCTCTCTTTAAACCTTTCTTTTCCTCTCGGTCCCGGAACAAAAGACAGAACAGCTCAACACGTTGCCTTCTTGGAGCCCAGAAGCATTGCACAAGGTTTTATCCTGTTTTCTGAGGACCTCTGGGGTGAGTCTGCACCCGTATCTGCACAAGCGTTTGGAGAGCATGATGCCAAAATCACACTCCCTCGGATCCCCTTCCCGCTTGCCGTAGAGACGAGGAGATCGACTCAAACCTTCGTCAAGTGCCTTACCTCCATCACATCTGAGCTATGCAACACTGGCGTGGAGGTCCGATCGTGTTCCTGTCTCTGGTTTCCGATGGAAAAGCTCTCGTTTGGCTGTTTGTATGTCGTAGCTTTGCTGAATTGTGCTTTTGTTTTGAAGGACAAATAAAGATATTGATGCAATAAATCTGTTCAGTGAAAGCAGCTGCTCGTTTGACATCTGCACACACACGCTTTGAGTGGTTTGTCTGTTAGAAAAGATGCTTTCTTCCTTCATCTGGCCAGCGGCGCCCTGCATTTACAGGTAAATAGAGCAAACTTCATATGAGCTTAAACTCTTGAGTAAACTCGGCCGTGACATGGATGCTTACAGCAGGGATTCAATCATTTAATATCACATTCACATGTTTACGGTTCTCTGATGATGGTTAATGGTTGCATTACACGCAGGTAAACACATAGAATATTTCTTATTTTTATATTAAGAGCCTTTAAAAATATATATTTTTATGATTTATTCATTTTATTTTCATCATTTCTTTAATTGTTCAGTTTTTTATTAGTACAATTTAGTTTTAGTGTTTTTATTTTGATTGGTTTTATTTAAAAAAGACTGTTTTAATCTTACATTTATGAATTATTTAATTTAAAGATACTTATATTTTGATCGGTTTTTTTCTGAAATTGTTCTAATTTTATATTTTTAAATTTTATCAATTTAAATCTAGTAATTTTTCATGATTTTTATTTAGAAATATTTTCATTTTATGATGTAATCAACTTTTATATTTTAATTTTATTATTTTTTATATTTATAAGTATTAATTTGTTTTATGTTCTTTATGGTTCAATATCTTTTTACATTTTTATAAACACATTTTTAGTGTTTTATTTCGATTGTTTTTATATAAAAGGCATTTATTTTAATTTTACACTTTTATGATTTAATTTGTATTACTTTATTTTGATTGTTTTTATTTTAAAATTGTAGATTTTATGATTAAATGTTTTTAGTAAGTGTTTTGGTCCATGTATCTTCTGGTCAGTTTACTTTGTAATAAAAAAGAGAAAGAGAAATGAGAACCTTTTTTTTTTTTTTTTTTTACAGAAATGAACCGTAATTAAGCAAGAGATTCTGCTTTAATGTTTGTTTGAATGAGCAAAAAAGCACAAAACTCGGAAACTCTGCCATCTCCATGTTTACCATGGTTTAACCATAGTATAGTATATAGTATATCTTATATAAAAAACTAAAAAAACGTGGTTGCTACACTTCTACTACAGGCTAATAAAGCCATGGTTCATTTTCTTAAGAGATTTGTATTTGTGTGTTCTCTTTTCTTTTTGTTTTTTTAACTACTGCTTTAATGGTTTGATGTAAAATAAATCAGAAAATAAATAAATTCAAGAACCCGCTACGAAGTGCCGTCCTGAATCAAAGGATTTGTGATCCGATTGGAGCGCTTAACTGATTCAGAGTTTTGAAAAGCTCCGTTCCACCCATCATTAAACATACAATCAATCTCAAAATTATTAACTTAGCTACTTTTTTGAATGGCTTGAAATGAAATCATGAGTTTGAGTTTGAATCAATCGGAGCGGTTCCAGAATTAATTTCATTGCTCAGTCATGTTTACTGGAGCAGCTCGCTAGTTTTATGACATTAACTGAAAAAGTACGGGAAAAAACGGGAAAAGGTATGATAATATCCATATTTTCATTCCAAAGATAACATCCAGCACAAATGACCAGAAGGTACATGGACTGCGTTTTTCTTTGAATTTCCTTTTTTCCATTTTAATTTGAGATTTTTATAATATTTTCATAATTTCTAGCATTGATCCACTCGTGTATGGAAGCATATGTGTAGCTAAATTCAATTTGAAATGTAAAATGGCAATGTATTTCTGTATTTAAATGTACATTTTCCCATACATATGTGCAACATTTAGTGCAAAATGAAAATTCAATTAAATTAGCCATTTTCTACACTAGTTTTAATATGCAAATTAAAAACATATTTTAAAGCTTTATAAATTGCTAAACTAAAATGTAAATATATTTACCCAAATTGAATAGATATGTTTAACATGTCCAAGCAAAAGGGAGCAAAAAGGTGATTTAAATGCCTTTTTTTCCCTTAAATGCATTGACACTTACATATATGACGTTTCAATTGCATTTTGATGAAATACCCTGCGATGAATATAGTTTAAGTCACTGTGGATTTGAAAATGCATTCCGAGCCGAGCACAGCCCCGAGCTGTCAATCATTACATCAAGGCAGGGCTCGGCAACAGGTCAATATTCACCATTAACCAAACGCTTTTCACCTGCCTCAACATCTCTCACTGTTTGCACTCGGATTGATGCACAGAAGCAAACAGACAGTGCTATTCTAAAAAAAAAAAAAAGACATTTAAATCACCTTTTTGCTCCCTTTTGCTGCAGCTTTGGCTCAGAATGCATTTTGAAACTCATTCTGCTACAATGATCCCGCAGTCTCCCGATGAACAAGCACTCCGAGTGTCCTACCCCTAAACCTAAATGCATTTAGGAAAAACAGCATTTAAATGATCATTTTGCTACAGTTTTTGCTTGGACATGTTAAACATATCTATTCAATTTGGGTAAATATATTTACATTTTAGTTTAGCAACTTATAAAGCTTTAAAATATGTTTTTAATTTGCATATTAAAACTAGTGTAGAAAATGGCTAATTTAATAGAATTTTCATTTTGCACTAAATGCTGCACATATGTATGGGGAAATGTACATTTAAATACATTTGCATATTACATTTCAAATTGAATTTTCTACACATATGCTTCCATACTCGTGAGCCGCTGCAGTATGTGGATCTGATGCTGTTTGTCCTGCAGCTCTGCTGTAATGATCCATGCTCACACACACACACACACACACACACACACACACACACACACACACACACACACACACACACACACACACACACACAGACAGACAGACAGACAGACAGACAGACACATACATACACACATACACACACACACACACACACACACACACACACACACACACAGACAGACAGACACATACATACACACACACACACACACACAGACACAGACACACACACACACACACACATACACACACACACACACACACACATACACATACACACATACATATACACACACACACACACACACACATACACATACACACATACATATACACACACATACACACACACACATACATACATTATTTAATGCATGTACTTCTGGCTTTTTATGACCTTTAGTGTGACTGCAGAATGACATCCCGATCATCATCAACACTGAGACGCTTGAGGACAGACAAGAGACCGATAGATGTGCTCAACAGAAAGCAGTCAATTATGATTTCATTCATTTTAGTAAGTGTACATATTGTTTTTTTTATTTTTAATATACACATTAATTTTACATTTATGATTTAATACCTTTTAGTAATAGTTTTATATGATTGATTTTTTAGCAATTATTTTAATTTTACATTTTTATGATTTATATAATTTTATTGTTTTATTTTGATGGTTTAAATTTAAAAATACTTTCATTTTACATTTTTTTAATTTTCTGGGTGTTTTATTTGATGTTGTTTTTAAGAAAAATTTTTAATTTTACATTTTTATTTAATTTGGAGTGTTTTGTTTTGATTTTGTTGTTTTAAAAAATGCATTTTAATTTTACATTCACTTTGATTTAATTCACTTTTGTGTTTTATTTGATTTTTATTTTAACTGTACATATTTATGATTTAATTGATTGATTGAAACGTTTATTTTGAACATGTAAATAAATATAGTCAAAACAAAACAATACAAAATAATTTACCTTATACATGTCCAAAAAGGAGTAGTAAGAAGCATAATCTTATTTAATCCTACCCCTTCTCCACTCCACGTTGATAATAATAATCAATAACAATAATCATCAAATCAACTTCATAACTCTGTCATCTCATCCTTGTCTTAATACACCCTTTTGACATTCCTCCATATATTTACAGTAAATATACAAACAAAACTCAAATAAACACTACGACTAAATAATCTGTATGAACACCTAATCAGCTCCGTTCTTCCTCCGGATACATTCTGAGAATCATACGTTTATACTGCTTCTTAAACTGGGTCACGCTTGGGCATGTGTTCCACAATTTCACTCCACATACAGAAATACAGAAGCTTCTTAATGTTGGACAAACATAAAGATGCTTAAAATTAAGGAACCATTTTTGAATATTGCCAGTGAGTAAATTATTTTTTGCTTTATACATTATTTGTGCTGTTTGAAAATGAACCAAAATCAATTAATTTTAATATCCTTGATTTTAAAAATAATGCATTTGTATGATCTCTATAACCAATTTTATGAATTATCCGTATTGCTGTTTTTTGCAACATAGATAATGATAATAATCTGCATTTATATGTATTACCCCAAATCTCTGAGCAATAATAAGTAATATTAATGCACTATTTAATTAATTTTAATACGTTTTTGTAAGTTTGTAAGTAACAGTATTTATTTTAATTGTATATTTTTGTGATTTAATTAATTTTTAGCATTTTTATTTCTATTTTTTATTTAACAGTATTTGTTTTAATTTTACATTTTTATGATTTCATTAATTTTTAGTATGTTTTATTTTGTCTCTTATTTTACCATATTTACTTCAATAGGAAATTTTTTATGATTTAATTCATTTTAGACATACGATAGAATATAATAAAATAATTAGTAGTAGTTTTCTAATTAATAAATAATATTTATTAATGCATTCATTGTGGTACTTTTTATTTATCACTGAAATAATTTTTGAAGTTCAATTTAGGGAGAATCAAGAAAGAAGGGAAGAGAAACAAACTGGTTTCCCAGAAGAAAAATTTGTTTTTACATTTTAAATGCATTTTACTTGGTATTATTAATTTGTTACATTTATATAGTGCTTTTCTGGATACTCAAAGCGCTTTGCATGGAAGGGGGGAAAAGGCACATAATATATCTGCTATATATGTGTTAGTTTAGTGATCTTTCATCAGTATGTCAGCCTTGTTTTGTGCAGCACAGATCAGCTGTTGCAGTGTTATAAATAACCTGATGGAGCTCAGATCTGCTCTAGTGTCTCCAGAGTCTCATCGACCGCTGGTTTCTTAAAGGTCTCTCATCACACGAGGCCAAATTGACTAGTTTGCTAATAACAGAATGTCAGATTGGGTTTAATTGGAGCGTCAGCTGCTGCTGAGAGGAGAGACGTCTGAAGGAAACACGCCGCTGTCGCCTGCAGCCAAACACCAACCCGGACCAGACCAGACCAGACCAGACCAGACCGCCGGCTGTAATTAGGTTCCTGTGTGCTGCGGGGCCCGACGGCCCTTTAACAACATGCTTCACTGAGCATCTGCGACTCCAGACGCGCTCCAGTCGTTACACAAGGTCACAAATATCATCAGACACAGTCAGACTGACCAGAAGAGAATCTGCTCTCGTTTGACAGATCAATCATGGGCAGGTTGTGTCATCTTCAAAAACCACCAGAAAATATGACTCCGATGACATTAAATACCGTTCATATGCAGTCCGGATGAATATGACCCGAGCTGAACACGGTGTGTTTATCCAGCTCTAAAACTATGCTTGTTTTTATGGTCATTTTAGTTTCATGTGCTTTTGTCATTAGTAGTTATTCATGAATAATTAATCAAATTATAATAATTATAGTTACTAGTAAAATGTAAGTAAATATAGGAAATATAAGAAAAAAAAAGTAAAATAAAGAATTTAATTTAGCTTTTATTTCATTTTAATTTCAGTTTTAGTTTTTCAGTATTTAAGCATATTTCTATTAATTGCCATGGCAACATTTCTATTTATTATTATTATTATTATTATTATTATTACAGTTTCATGTAGGTGTGCTAAAACCAGTGTTTATTTTTCATGGTAATTTTTAATTAATTAAATTACAAGTAATATAAGTAACATACAAGTCAAATAAAATAAAGAATTAATTAATTTAGCTGCTATTTAATTTTAATTTTAACATTAATTTCAATTAGTTGCCAAGGCATTTCTATTTTTTTTTTTTTAAGGTTTAAATTTTTTATCAGATATTTATGCATACATTCGTAGGCTAATATTTCTAGGTTTTATATAGGTTTTTCCATTTTTCATCTAATATTTTTAGACATTTCTATTACTGAAAACAGTTTGTATAGTTTTAGTGAATTATGTTTTTTATTTTGATGGGATTGCTAAAATTGTTGGTGCAAACAAAGTATTTGTGCCATCTAGAGGAAAATCAAGCAATTAGTTTATTCTTACATCGGCTCTGACAGAAACAGAATAATAAATGTAGAATCAGCCCAATGTAGTGAACTTTCTGGAGTCCTCACAAACATGACTTAATTTCGACATCACTGTCTTATAATAATTAGTTCATTCAGTGAAGGATTCGTGATTCAAATGAATCATAAGGAGCTGTTCAAAGGAGTCATTTGTTCGTGAATCATTCACAAACCTGCTAAATGTGCGGAAGATGGACCGCAGCAAACGCTGACATAATAAACGCGATAGGAATTATAGTTGAAAACCGCTAAAAAATATATATTGTATTTTATTATTTATTGTAAATTATGTATTTTCTGATATAATGAGCGAATCAGAGCCGCTGCTGTTTATAAACATTCCGCTTCCATGGCAACTGTGGAACGCCAGCGAGACGCGTGATGAAGTCACAGACTCGTTCTATTAAAAGGCCTCGCGCTCGCAGAATCTCTGTAGTTGAGTGAGAGTCTAAAGAGATAAAGTCTGCGAGAACAGATCCAGATATATTCCATCAGTACAGACAGAGTGTATCAGATACAGTTTAAACTGGCATTCTCAAATACAAATGATTGATTTGTCAGTATGAGAACACCAGACACAATGTCTACAGAGGCAAGAGAGGTGATTCTGGAGGTTTACATCAACGGCGCCTTATACTATGCTTACGGTTGCTTCCCATTAGATGATAAAGATGTGCAGCTGGAGTTTGAGATCACCGACGCCATCTATGACCTTATCGGCCGCAGCGCATCTCAAGACGTAGATGTGAAGCTGCAGGTCGTGACGAACGATCAGGTCTCCATCAGGTACTGTAGTCCAGGAGAGATGCGTCTGCAGCTGGAGATGAATGAGAATGACGGCATCTCGGTCTGTGACGTGAACGATTTGCTGCTGGAGATGAACGAGAACGACGGCATCTCAGAGCTGAAGAACCCTACGCTGGTGATCTACGCTGAAGATCTGAACAAGCCAGCTGGAGTCGAGAAGAACCGCTCAACAGGTGAAGACATGTCTTATTCATGTTTGTTTGTGTAGTTAGAGATGTTTCTGATAGTGTATTATTATATTGGCTTTTCCTGCTTAGATATGTTAGTCTTACACTTCTCTGACACCCTGATTTTCCAAGAGTAACACCTCCTTGAGCTTTCAAGCTACAACCACCAAATTTGGCATGAACCTTCAGGCTGGTCTGAAGTTTGTTGCTGTATCTTTTCTAACTGATACGACTTACGGAATTGCTGTAACCGACTTCTAAACAAGCGCAAACTCTGATTTCCATTAAGGGGGTGAAAACTTTTGCCCCATAATGACTCGTTTAGACTTTATCCACCAAACCTGGCACAGTTCTTCAGAATGATCTGAATTTTGCTGTGCTAATCAGACTTATAGCTGACTTCTAAACAAGCACAAACTCCAACTAGATTTCCAGTTAGGGGGTGAAAACTTTTGACAGTAATGTCTTGTTTAGAGTCTATCTATCTATCTATCTATCTATCTATCTATCTATCTATCTATCTATCTATCTATCTATCTATCTTCTAAAACCTGTTGAAACGTGCTAGAACTAGCAGAGGACTCTTAGGCCCGGTTTCACAGAAAGGGCTTAGGTTAAGCCAGGATTTGGCCATAGTTCAATTAGACCATTTAAGTAGCTTTTATAAATATGCCTTAGATAAAAACATTACTGGTGTACATCTTGTGGCAAAACAATGAATCTGACATATTTTAAAATCACTCAGTGCAAGTTTCTTTCAGTTGAAATAGCCCAGACATGCATTTTAGTCTGGGACTAGTCTTAAGCCTTGTCTATGAAACCAGGGTTAAGTGGTTTTTAAAGGTCTAATTGGTTTTTGATGTGGTTTCTTAGCAGTCATATGAGGTCTAATGAGGTTTGAAGTATCTTTCTCACTTTCTCGGAATTGTCTGAGTAAAACCTTTAAACTTTTAGAAGTTATTTTAAACTTTCATACTAGACTTTGGTCAAGTTTGTTAACAAACTTCACTTATGTGTTTTCCTCGTTTTTCAGAAAGCACTGTTAGGCGGATGCTCAAGAAAATGAAGGCATTCTCCCAACGAATTCGTGCATTTCCCCAGAGAAAAACGCAGAGGTCTGTTGGGCAACATGAAGTGGATATTCTGGATCCAGAGGAATCGTGTGTCCCAGATCCCGAGCCAGAACCTGAAATGGATCTGGTCGATACCGAGCAATTTTGTAATCCTGAAACGGATTTGGTTGCTCCCCCTGAAACGGATCTGATTGCTCCTCCTAAACCTAAACTGGATGTGGTTGGTCCAAAGGAATCGTATGTCAGCCCAAAAGGTGAAGAGATGCAAATAGAAATGTCTTCTTACAATTTGGACTAATTTTTCGTGTTTAATCTGGTTAGAGATGGTTCTAATGCCACATTATTTGTTTTTCTTCTTTTATCAGAAAGTACCAAAGCGATGAAGATTAAGAAAGTTCATGGCTTCATCATGACCAAGAAAGCAGAATATGTTGCAGTGAGGAACATAAAGAAAATTAGCATCGCAGCATGGCCTGAGATGGACCTGAGCGTTCCTAAACCAGAACCTGAAGAAGATCTGGTTGCTCCTTCAGAACCTAAATGGGATCTGGTTGATGCAGTGGAGCTGTACTCTCCGGGTTCAAGCGTTCCTGAGCCAGAACCTAAATGTGAATGGGATCTGGTTGATTCGGTGGAACTTTATGGCCCAGGTCCAAGCGTTCCTGAGGAGGATCTGGATGATCCTCCTGAGCGTGAATGGGATCTGGTTGATTCGGTGGAATTGTATGCCCCGGGTTCAAGCATTCCTGAGCTGGAATCTGAAGAAGATCTGGTTGATTCAGTGGAGTTGTATGTCCCGGGTCCAAGCGTTCCCAAGCCACAACCTGAATGGTATCTGGCAGCTCCAGTTGATCCAAGTGTTCCTGAGCTGGAATCTAAAGTGGAATCTGAGCTTTCAAGGATGGAAAACTACGTCCCTCTAAATGTGTTCCAACTGGAGGATCGTTTGAAGAAATGCACACTGCTCAAAGAAAGACATGTGACTAACGTCTGGCCCAGGGTCTTCATCGGTGATGAGTAAGTCTACAACACAACTGTATTTCTCTCATTGTTCTGTCATTTGTGACCCTGCAGCACAAAAGCAGTCATCAGTAACACAGGTATATCTGTAGCAATAGACAACAATACATTGTTTGGGTCAAAATTATACATTTCTCTTTTATGACAAAAATCATTAGGATATTAAGATCATGTTCCATGAAGATATTTAGTACATTTCCTACCGTAAATATATGAAAACTTCATTTTTGATTAGTAATATGCATTGCTAAGAACTTCATTTGAACAACTTTAAAGGAGATTTTCTCAATATTTAGATTTTTTTGCTCCCTCAGATTCCAGATTTTCAAATAGTTGTATCTCAGACAAATATTGTCCTATCATAACAAACCATACATCAATGGAGAGATTATTTATTTAAATTCCCTTATGACTGGTTTTGTGGTCCTGGGTCACATTTATTCTACATGGTAAATCCTCTTTATGAAAGACTAACCCAGGCCGTTGTGTTCTTGTGCAGAGAGATCGCAACAGACCGAGATGCGCTGAAGGAGATGTGCATCACTCACATCCTGAATGCTGCAGCCCCAAAGAAAGACCTTAAGTACTACTTGGGAACATTTAATGATGAAGACATAGGAGGATCGGTCAATACAAGGGCCAGATATTACAGAGGCTTGAACATCAATTATTACGGCTTGCCTACAGCAGACAGATGCTGTTCTGACATCAGCGAGTACTTCATGCCAGCTGCCAAATTCATTGACAAGGCCCTGGATAAGCGAGCGAGTAAGCCGAGACACACACACACACACACTGCATTCTCATCTTTTATCAAGTGTTTTGCAGTCTAGGAATGAGTTTTCTGACCGTCTTTCTGTTTTTGTTTCCTCAGGTAAGGTGCTGATTTGCTGCAAGCAGGGTGTCGAGCACTCAGCGACTCTGTTTCTGGCGTATCTGATGATCTGCTATGACATGATGGTGGAGGAGGCTATTGATCACGTCATAAAGTCGAGACGCATCAGGCCCCCCAGAGACGTCCTGAAGAAGCTGATGCTTCTCAATGCTGACCTTGTGCAGCAGCGAAAACTAAAGCTGCAGGACATAAAAGCAGGCAGAAATAGGAAAAAATGGCAGCTTAAAAAAAAATTAGAGCGTGGATATGAAAAAATGCACAGATAAAAACAAAATAGAGCACAGATAAAAAAAAAAATAAAAAAAAACTGAGCATAGACAAATAAGTTCAAATAAAATAGCACAGATAAAAAATTGAGCAAAATTAAAAAATAATCATTTAAAAAAAAAAACTCTTGCATGTAATTAAAATATTGAAATTGATATTTTTTTTTAGTACTTTTAATTATTTTAATTATTTAATTATTTTTATTATCATTTTATTATTTTTATGTATTTCTTACAGTGCAGATGAATAATTGCACAGATAAAAACTAGAGCACATAAAAAACAGCAGATGAATAAGTCAAAAATATATAAAATAAAAATAATGTAATAAAATATATATATATAGTAAAAATATATATATTCATAAATGTGAGTAAAATCAGAAATCATTCAAATCAAATCTCTGCACATAGTTGAATAAAACATTAAAAATTTTATGAAGTGCTGTTGTTGTCAGTGTTCCTGATTTCTGAATTCCATCATTCGTTAATCAGTTTATGATATGTTTGATTTAATACTTGTTTTTACACCAAACACCATCTTATCTAAAAACAAATACCAAGCTTGCATAGAAAATAAAAAGTGTTTTTTTAGAAATTAGACTTTTCCAAAATTTGAAGCTTTTTGATGCTTTTATTTATCCACCTTATTTTTGCCATTTGGAAGTTATTTTCTGTGCTACATGTTCCTTCACAAATCATTCTAATATGCTGATTTTCTGCTTATTAGAATGATTATTATCAATTCATATTTCATATTTTTGTGGTAAATGATACATGACCATTCAAAATATGTTTTTAAAAAGATTCAATCCATCAAAAGTGCCAGTAAATATTTATAATGTTACAAAAGATTTATATTTCAAATAAATGCTGTTCTTTTGAACTTTCTATTAATCTGTGAATTCTAAAAAATAAAATGTATCAGTTTCCACAAAATCAGTATATTAAAATGATTTCTGAAGGATCATGTGACACTGAAGACTGGAGTAATGATGCTGAAAAAAATTCATTACAGTTTAACAGATATGCAAATAGAAAATAGCTAGTTTACATTAAAATTAACAGTTTTTACTGTATTTTTGATCAAATAAATGCAGCCTTGGTGAAATTAAATTCTGTTAATCCCAAACCATTGAACACTAGTCTAAATGAAAATAAATGAGCTGCACAAACGTGTGTGTGTGTGTGTGTGTGTGTGTGTGTGTGTGTGTGTGTGCGTGCGTGTGTCGTCTTGTCTGTGTGTGTGTGTGTGTGTCGTCTCGTGTGTGTGTGTGTGTGTGCGTGCGTGTGTCTCGTCTGTGTGTGTGTGTGTGTCGTCTCGTCTGTGTGTGTGTGTGTGTGTGTGTGTGTGCGTGCGTGCGTGTGCGTCTCGTCTGTGTGTGTGTGTGTGTGTCGTCTCCTCTGTGTGTGTGTGTGTGTGTGTGTGTGTGTCGTCTTGTCTGTCTGTGTGTGTGTGTGTGTGTGTGTGTGTGTGTGTGTGTGTTCTCTATTTCAGTCCCATCCGATGGTTGATCCTGTGGGTCTGCATCAGTCTGCTGTGGGTTAATGAAGGTTTAAATGTCACTTACAGCCTGAAGGAAACACTAGAAAACGTTTGATCAGCATCTAATCAAAGCATCAGTTAATCAGGATTACAGCTTTAATCGAGGTTTAATTGTGAAGCACAGAATGCGTGTAATCATGTTACTGCAGCAGGACACATGAGCCTGAACATCCGTCTGGAGATTAATATCCTCATATCATCTGCATTATTCTGCAGCTCTCTGTGTGTGTGTGTGTGTGTGTGTTTGAGAGAGAGAGTTTATTTGTGTGTGTGTGTGTGTGTGTGTGTGTGTGTGCGTGTGTGTGTGTGTGATGTGTGCATGTTTGAGTGTGCCCATGTGTGTATATGCGTTTTTGTGATTGTGCATTTGTGAGTGTGTGCACATTTGTGTGTGTTTGCAAGTATGTGCACAATTCAACCAAAATTCATCTCAATCAGAATCAGCTTTATTGGCCAGGTATGTTTACACATACAAGGAATTTGTTTTAGTGACAGAAGCTCTACAGTGCAACAGAACGACAGCAACAGGACAGGACGCAGATAATAAAAGAATAATATAGACAATTATGTGTACAGGTCTGATATGTACAAATTTGAAAGTGTGTGTGGTGAATAAATAATGTATAATAGTGTTGTGTGTTCCACGTTTAGTGTCAAGTGTTCATGAGATGGATTGCCTGAGGGAAGAAACTGTTCCTGTGTCTGGTCGTTCTGGTGCTCAGAGCTCTGTAGCGTCGACCAGACGGTAACAGTTCAAAGAGGGAGTGTGCTGGATGTGAGGGGTCCAGAGTGATTTTACCAGCCCTTTTGCTCACTCTGGATGAGTACAGTTCTTGGAGAGTGGGGAGGGTTGTACCAATGATTTGCTCAGCAGTCCGGACTACTCTCTGTAGTCTTCTGAGGTCAGATTTGGTAGCTGAGCTGAACCAGTTATTGAAGTGCAGAGGATGGATTCAATGATGGCGGAGTAGAACTGTTTCAGCAGCTCCTGTGGCAGGTTGAACTTCCTCCGCTGGAGAAGGAAGTACAACCTCTGCTGGGCCTTTTTCACAATGGACTCAATGTGATTGTCCCACTTCAGGTCCTGAGAGATAGTGGGGCCCAGGAATCTAAATGACTCCATTGCAGTCACAGTGCTGTTCATGCAAACAGGAGCTTGACAGAGGGGTCTTTAGATGTGCAGTCGTTGGTGTAGAGGGAGAAGAGCAGTGGGGAGAGAACGCAGCCCTGAAGAGCTCCAGTGCTGATGGTGCGGGTGTTGGATGTGTATTTTCCTAGCCTGACTAGCGGCTGCCTGTTGATCCACTGACAGACAGAGGTGGGGACGGAGAGCTGTGTCAGTTTATTTTGAAGGGTTTCCGGGATAATGGTGTTAAAAGCAGAGCTGAAGTCTACAAACAGGATCCACACATAAGTCCCTGGTCTGTCCAGATGCTGCAGGATGAAGTGCAGTCCCATGTTGACTGCATCATCCACAGACCTGTTTGCTCTGTAGGCAAACTGCAGGGGGTTCAGTAAGGGTCCAGTGGAGGCCTTCAAATAAGCCAAACCAGTCTTTCAAATAATTTCATGGCCACAGGTCAAGTAAAGTAATTTTGGGTTTCTTTGGGACGGGGATGATGGTGGAGCATTTGAAGCATGAGGGGACTTCACACAGCTCCAGTGATCTGTTGAAGATCTGTGTGAAGATGGGGGCCAGCTGGTCAGCACAGGTTTTTAGGCAGACTGGTGACACACCGTCTGGGCCTGGTTCCTTCATTCACTTGGACCTGGCGCACATCATCTTCACTGATCTAAATTGCAGGTGTGGGGGAGAGGGGGGTTGCTGGAGGTGTGAATGGTTGTGTGGAGAGGTGTTCAGGGTGGGTGTGGGGTGTTTTTTTTCAAACCTGCAGTAGAACTCATTCAGGTCGTCTGCCAGTTGTTGATTCTCCACAGTGCTGGGGGATGGTGTCTTGTGACTGGTGATATATTTCATACCTTTCCACACTGAAGCAGAATCACTGGAAGAGAATTTGTTCCTTAGCTTGCCAGAATAATTCCTCTTTGCCGCTCTGATCTCCTTTTCCAGTGTGTATTTAGCCTGTTTATACAAGACTTTATCCCCCTTTCTGTAAGCATCTTCTTTGGCCTGACGGAGCTGTCTGAGTTTTGCAGTGAACCATGGTTTGTCGTTGTTGTAAGTTAGATGAGTCTTGGTAGGAATGCACATATCCTCACAGAAACTGATATAAGATGTTACAGTCTCTGTGAGCTCATCTCATGTGAGATCCGTGGCAGCAGCTTCAAAAACAGTCCAATCAGTGAGAGAGAAACAGGCTTGTAAATCCCGCTCTGTTTCATTAGTCCATCTTTTAACAGTTCTTAATACAGGTTTAGCAGATTTAAGTTTCTGCCTGTAGGTCGATATGAGATGAACCAAACAGTGATCAGAGAGTCCTAAAGCTGCTCATGGGACAGAGTGATATGCGTCCTTTATCGCTGTGTAACAGTTATCCAATATATTACTCTCTCTGGTGGGACATGTGATGTGCTGTCTGTATTTTGGCAGTTCAAGGGAGAGATTGATTAAAACAGAGTCTGGGTGTTGTTGTTCTGTGTCTATGGTCAGATCAGTGAGTTTCTGTAAACGTTCACTTACGGTGGAATGTAGACACTCACGAGAATGAACGAACAAATCTCCCGCGGCGAATAGAACGGCTTTCAGTTAATGAAGAGCGTTTCTAGATCTGAACAGCACATCTTCTTTAACACTGTTACATCTGTACACCACCTCTCATTGATGTAAAAGCAAGTCCCGCCACCGCACGTTTTCCCCGTTGATTCTGCGTCGCAATGTTTATTTTAATATAGCACCGCACATGGCAGCCATTGTGCTTGGCTCTCCAGTTGTTTTAGTGTGTTTGTTAGTTTTTCCTGTTTTTTATTTGTCAAACACGATCAGTTTCACCAAGGAAGAACTGCTGAATATTCGGCAGAACACACCACAAAATCTCCAACTGGTTTTCGATTATTCGGATGTTTTGCTGAACATAGTAGAGCTGTGGCGCTGTTTAGACGCTTTAGGACATGCAGACTTGCATGAAGCAAGCCGGCGCGCTTGTGAAGCTCAGACAGCGTGGATTTCGAATGCCGTTACCTAGCATTCATCTGCTCTGTGTTTCACGGAAACCTGGCTGAACGGTGCCATTCCAGACAGCACGTTACATCTGCCTAATTTTCAGCTGATCAGAGCAGATCGCGACGCGGAATCAACTGGGAAATCACGTCGGGACATGCTTCTACATCAATGAAAGGTGGTGTGCAGATGTAACAGTGTTAAAGAAGATGTGCTGTTCAGATCTAGAAACGCTTTTCTTAAACTGTAAACCTTTCTACTCGCTGTGGGAGTTCTGCTCGTTCATTCTCGTGAGTGTCTACATTCCACCGCAAGTGCACGTGAGCTCAGCTTTACAGAAACTCGCTGATCAGATCACAGAAACAGAACAACAACACCCGGACTCTGTTTTAATCATTCTTGGGGACTTTAATAAAGCAAATTTCTCCCGTGAACTGCCAAAATACAGACAGCACATCACATGTCCCACCAGAGACAGTAATATACTGGATCACTGTTACACATCAATAAAGGATGCATATCACTCTGTTCCACGGGCAGCTTTAGGACTCTCTGATAACTGTTTGGTTCATCTTATTCCGATCTACAGGCAGAAACCTAAATCTGTTAAACCTGTATTGAGATCTGTAAAGAGATGGACTAATGAGAGTGGGTTTTACAAGCCTGTCTCGACCTTACTGATTGGAGTGTTTTTGAAGCTGCTGCAAATGATCTGGACGAGCTAACAGAGACTGTAACATCTTATATCAGTTTCTGTGAGGATATGTGCATTCCTACCAGGATTCATCTAACTTATAACAACGACAAACCGTGGTTCATTGCAACCGTCAGGCCAAAGAAGATACGTACAGAGTCTTGTATAAACAGGCCAAATACATACTGGAAAAGGAGATCAGAGTGGCAAAGAGGAATTATTCCTATAAGCTAAGGATCCAATTTTCTTCCAGTGACATGGCTTCAGTGTGGAAAGGTCTGAAAGACATCACCAATTACAAGACACCATCCCCCAGCACTGTGGAGAATCAACAACTGGCAGATGATCTGAATGAGTTCTACTGCAAGTTTGAAAAAACACCATTCACACCTCCTGCAACCCCCCTCTCCCCCACACCTGAACTGCAGATAAGAGAAGATGACGTTCACCAGGTCTTCAGAAAGAACAAAAGAAGGAAAGCACCAGGCCCAGATGGTGTGTCACCAGCCTGCCTAAAAATCTGTGCTGGCCCCCATCTTCACACAGATCTTCAACAGATCACTGGAGCTGTGTGAAGTCCCCTCATGCTTCAAATGCTCTACCATCATTCCTGTTCCAAAGAAACCCAAGATTACAGGACTTAATGACTACAGACCTGTGGCTCAAACATCTGTGGTCATGAAGTCATTTGAAAAACTGGTTTTTGGCTTATCTGAAGGACATCACTGGACCCTTACTGGACCCCCTGCAGTTTGCCTACAGAGCAAACAGGTCTGTGGATGATGCAGTCAACATGGGACTGCATTACATACTGCAACACCTGGGACTTATGTGAGGATCCTGTTTGTGGAATTCAGCTCAGCCTTCAACACTATCATTCCAAACCTCCTCCTGCCCAAACTAACTCAGCTTTCCGTCCCCACCTCTGTCTGTCAGTGGATCAACAGCTTCCTGACAGACAGGCAGCAGCTAGTGAGGCTTGGAAAATACACATCCAGCACCCGCAACATCAGCACTGGAGCTCCTCGGGGCTGCATTCTCTCCCCACTGCTCTTCTCCCTCTACACCAACGACTGCACATCTAAAGACCCCTCTGTCAAGCTCCTTAAGTTTGCAGACGATACCACAGTGATTGGCCTCATTCAGGACGGAGATGAGTTTGCTGACAGACAGGAGGTTAAGGAGGGATTTGCTCCTTAACCAATCATTCGCTCAGCAGTCCGGACTACCCTCCGTAGTCTTCTGAGGTCAGATTTGGTAGCTGAGCTGAACCAGACAGTTATTGAAGTGCAGAGGATGGATTCAATGATGGCAGAGTAGAACTGTTTCAGCAGCTCCTGTGGCAGGTTGAACTTCCTCAGCTGGAGAAACATCCATCTGGAGCCAGATGTAACGGGCTGTCCGGTATGTTGCCAATCAGCCAGGTTTCCGTGAAACACAGAGCAGCAGAGTTTGAAAAATCCTTGTTTGTCCAGGAAAGCAGAAGGAGTTCGTCCGTTTTCTTGGGTAGAGAGCGGAGATTTGCCAGATGGATGATAGGCAACACCGTTCTATATCCGTGCTAACAAAGCTTCACAAGCACGCCGGCTCGATTCCCCCCACTGCACGTCCTGAAGCTGTCACGAGTCCGGGTCCTGTACTTCTCCCTGGCCCCACAGGAGGCCGCCATCTCCCGTTCTCCCGGACTCATCTCCCATATCACATACACCTGCCATATCACACACACCTGCCGCATCATCATCACACTCTGTACACCCACAGCTGTTCCCCATTTGTCACAGACTATTTAGTCTCCCCTCTCCCACCACTCTGGGTGGGTTCGTACTATATTTGTTACTTGTCTTGCCATGTTATCTACCATTGTCTTGAAGTGTTTGTTGTGCCGTGTTGGCCTCAGTTTATATTATTAAAAGCCTTACCTGCATTTGGACCCTGACCTCGTCTTTCCACGCCATTCCTGGGGGCGTACCGTGACAGAACGAACCCACCAATCATGGGTCCAGCAGGAAGGTTGCTTGGCATCCGCCAGGGAGACCGGAGCATTGAGGATTACGTCAGGGACTTCAGAGGATTGGCTCGGCAGACGGCGTTGGAGAAGACCTGCCTCATGGTCTTCTTTCACGGAGGCCTGGCCGAGCCCTTCAAGACCCTGATGCCCTACTGGGACCCCGAGGAGTCGCTGGAGAGTTACATTAACTTGGCTCTGTGGATGAGCGGCTCGGGCCTCAGGGTAGAGTTAGCGGCGGCGCCCGCGGATGTTGTCCCCGAGGCAGCGGAGCTCACTTCAGGCCTCTTCAAAGCGGCGACGCCCGCTGATGTTGTCCCCGAGGCAGCGGAGCTCACTTCAGGCCTCTTCAAAGAGGCGACGCCCGCTGATGTGGTCCCCGAGGCAGCGGAGCTCACTTCAGGCCTCTTCAAAGCGGCGACGCCCGCTGATGTTGTCCCCGAGGCAGCGGAGCTCACTTCAGGCCTCTTCAAAGAGGCGACGTCCGCTGATGTGGTCCCCGAGGCAGCGGAGCTCACTTCAGGCTTCTTCAAAGCGGCGGCGCCCGCTGATGTTGTCTCCGAGGCAGCAGAGCTCACTTCAGGCTTCTTCAAAGCGGCGGCGCCCGCTGATGTTGTCCCCGAGGCAGCGGAGCTCACTTCAGGCTTCTTCAAAGTGGCGGCGCCCGCTGATGTTGTCCCCGAGGCAGCGGAGCTCACTTCAGGCTTCTTCAAAGCGGCGGCGCCCGCTGATGTTGTCCCCGAGGCAGCGGAGCTCACTTCAGGCTTCTTCAAAGCGGCGGCGCCCGCTGATGTTGTCCCCGAGGCAGCGGAGCTCACTTCAGGCTTCTTCAAAGCGGCGGCGCCCGCTGATGTTGTCCCCGAGGCAGCGGAGCTCACTTCAGGCTTCTTCAAAGCGGCGGCGCCCGCTGATGTTGTCCCCGAGGCAGCGGAGCTCACTTCAGGCTTCTTCAAAGCGGCGGCGCCCGCTGATGTTGTCTCCGAGGCAGCAGAGCTCACTTCAGGCTTCAAAGCGGCGGCGCCCGCTGATGTTGTCCCCGAGGCAGCGGAGCTCACTTCAGGCCCTCCCGAGAGCGCGGCGTTCGCTCACGAAGCTCCCGAGACAGCTGTGCTCGCTCCCGTTCCTCCCGAGAGCGCGGCGTTCGCTTATGAAGCTCCCGAGACAGCTGTGCTCGCTCACGTTCCTCCCGAGACAGCTGTGCTCGCTTCCGTTCCTCCCGAGAGTGCGGCGTTCGCTCACGAAACTCCCGAGACAGCTGTGATCGCTCCCGTTCCTCCCGAGAGCGCGGCGTTCGCTCACGAAGCTCCCGAGACAGCTGGTCTCGCTCTCAGCGCTCCCGAGGCGGCGGTGCCTGCCTGGTTTGTTCCTCCGGTCCCACCCTGGCCGTTCGCTGGAGTTCCTGTCTCCTGCTCGGCCTCTGTCTCCACACGGACCTGGCCCGCCATCCCTCCCCCTGTTTCACCATCCCCCGGTTCCACCTCCCTCCAGACTTTTGCGGTTGGTGGAACGTCTGGAAGCCGTTCCTTAGGGGAGGGGTAGTGTCACGAGTCCGGGTCCTGTACTTCTCCCTGGCCCCACAGGAGGCCGCCATCTCCCGTTCTCCCGGACTCATCTCCCATATCACATACACCTGCCATATCACACACACCTGCCGCATCATCATCACACTCTGTACACCCACAGCTGTTCCCCATTTGTCACAGACTATTTAGTCTCCCCTCTCCCACCACTCTGGGTGGGTTCGTACTATATTTGTTACTTGTCTTGCCATGTTATCTACCATTGTCTTGAAGTGTTTGTTGTGCCGTGTTGGCCTCAGTTTATATTATTAAAAGCCTTACCTGCATTTGGACCCTGACCTCGTCTTTCCACGCCATTCCTGGGGGCGTACCGTGACAGAAGCGTTTGATCAGAGCTACGGCTCCGCCAACTACAATGTCCAGCAAAACGTCCGAATAATCAAAATCCGGTAAAAGATTTTGTGGCGTGTTCTACCGAATGTTCAGCAGGTCATCCCTGGTAAAAATTATCGTGTTTGAGAAAGAAAAAACAGGAAAAACAGTACAAACACTGAAGAGCAAAGCACTGTAGCTGCCATCTGCGGTGCCATCTATAAATGCCTTCAACATTAACAATATAAATTCAACATTAACACTGTTACTTTCCTTAATTTCTGCAGCTCTACAGAAGAAAATGGACATTATTCAGTTAAATTCAGTTCAAGTTTTGTTCTCATCTGATCGAGTCAGTGCAGGTAAATCCATAATATGACTGAATATTATGGTCTTTTAAGCCACAAAATGTCTCATATTCCCATCGATAAATGTGTGAATGTTCATGACACCTTCAGCACATCATGGTGAAGCTGAAGAAGCTGATGTTCAGATGAGGGACAGACGTGTGTGTGAGATGAACTCTTCAGCATCAGCGATCAGAGAATCTAGTGCTGGACTTGCTGAAGAAGAGGAGAAGCTGCTGAAGGTCTCGCTGGTGTTTTATTGCACTGATGGAGCATGTGATCGTCCTCCACACAGAGCAGCACCGCCGGCACACACACACTGATAAACACAGAGCGACAGGACAGGAGCGCCTGACATTTCCTGTAGCGTGTGCGTGTGTGTGTGCGCGCCCGTGGAAGAGCTCCATATGGTGTTCAGCAGAAACACACACACACGTGACTCCTGACATGCAGTTTCTGTGTCACTTCTGTCTGTGTGTTTCTGCCTGACGACACCTCGTGTGTGTGTGAGTGTGTGTGAGAGAGAGAGAGCAGCAGATGGTGTTCAGTGCTGGACGTGTGACGTATCAGAGGAGCGTTTAGGATTCACATTCACTACAATAGCTCACAATCTGATGTGTTTGTTGAGGCTGAAGCTCATGGTCTGTTTATAATCACACACACTCTTACTCTCACACTCTCACTCGTACTCTCACACACTCACATGCACGCACTCACTCACACACTCTTACTCACATTCTCACTCGGACTCTAACACACTCACATGCGCACACTGATTTTCACACACTCACACATTCTTACTCTTACTCATACTCTCATTCACATGCACACACTCACGCTCACACACTCTTACTCTTACTCTCACGCACACACATGCACACACACGTTTGTTTTTGTGAAAAGTGGGGACATCCCATAGGCGTAATCAGGGTTCGAATTACGGGGGAGCTAAGGGGAGCTCGGCTCCCCTGAAAAGGACCTGGGCTCCCCTGAAAGCCTACTTTGAGACATTTAGGGGGAGCTCTAAAACACTGTCCATTTTTTGTGTCGCATATAGATTTAGATTTTCTGTAGATTAAGGTTCCTGAAATAAATGATGATATTAAAAATGTGTCAATGTTGTGTGTTTATTCGCTCATTACATTACTATTTCCGAACATCTGTTTTGTTTTGTTTTTTTTCTATTTCCGAAGATCTGTCTCCACTAATAAATGCAATGCTGTGTCTCCTGCTGTGACCATCCATGCGTGGCGGCGCTGCACTGAAATGACTACGTTTGCGTCACCACTTGAACTTCTCACTGAGTTGGTATTTGAATGTTAGCTTAACTTCAAAACATACTTTATTCGTTTTTTGGAACACTCTGTGGATACTAATAAGAATGTCAAAAAGAAAGCAGCCAAACCTCAGTCAATTTGGATTTACAAAACAAACGAAGAGGAGTGATGACAGCGCACCAGCTACAACTAGCTTGCCGGTGTTACCGCCGCCGCCGCTAAAAGTTGCTGCTAGTGACAGCACCAGCACCGAGGATAGCGAGACTTGGGCGCCAGAAACCACCGCTGCGACCTGCAGCGGACCAGGCGATCATGCAACACCTTTCAACTGGACAACAAAGCAATGGAGTGTGGTCACTTCTGATTTAAGGTAAGAATCATGGAATTACTTACTTGATCTGTGCGTTTGTGAGGATTGGCCCTAATCCTATTTAATATTGATGTATTTTTTTATGATTGTTATGGGAGTTATTCTGTTTTTATCATGATTTGCATGATGTAGGCCTAAGCGCGGTTGATTCAGAACCGTGGACAGAGCTGTTTGCCCTAACACTGACAACACTGACTGACGCTTGCGTTTTGAAGTAAACGGTTTACTAAGTAAACAATAGGTTTACTGTAAACCTATTGTTTTAAATGCCCGAACATGCACCAAAAGCGTTCAAGTCAGTCAGGGAGGATCGGAAAATAGGGCTCCCCCGAAAGCCACTTTGTAATTCGAACCCTGGGCGTAATGGTTTTATAGTGTACAAACTGTGTGTGCTATTGCCCTACACCAGGGCTGTCCAGACTCCAAACTCAATCCTGGAGGGCCAGTGTCCTGCAGAGTTTA
>NC_136758.1:29355200-29360200 GCF_936440315.1 Barbus barbus
GGATTACGAGTCCGACTCTCTAACCATTAGGCCATGACTTCCCCACTTTGATTCAGGCGTCTGAGATCTTGATGAAGATGAATCCCTCATTCCAGTGAGAGGTGTCTGTGTTAATGAGCGTGTCTAACGAGCCGTGACTCATGAGGCCTGTTTAACATTCATATGTCAGGTGTGTTTTCAGGCTAAAGCCGGTCTCTGGGAGCTCACAGTGAGAAATTATTTGATGTACTGTATTTAGTTCTTCTAAGTATGTCACTGCCTGCACATCAACTTCAGATTTAGTCCATATTTTGGTTGAGACTGTATTATCAGTTTGTTTTGGGGTTTTTGTTAAGATTTATTATTATTATTTATTGGATCATTTTATTTTAATGGTAAATTTTGTTACTGTTTATATAGTATAATAAATAATAGTAATTGTATATAATAATAATAATGATAACAATTATTTATAGTAATACATGAATTTTAATTAACAATTGTTGTTGCTGTTACTATAGGATAATAATAAAAAAGTTAATAATAATACTAATTTAAAATGATATACAATATTTAAAAAAATATATTGTTGTATAATAAAGAATTATGATAATTTAATATAATAATAATAATAATAATAGCTATATCAATTTGTTTATTGTAATATATTAGTACTAGTAGTGGTATAGTATAACAAATTACAGTAATAGTTTTATATAATAATAATTATTATTGCCATTACTGCATAATAATAATGTATATAATAAAATATGTAATAATGTAAAAATATATATTATTTAATTATTTTTATTAAAGTGTAATAATAGTAATAATTATTGTTAGAATAATATATAATTTTACAGTATATAATATTGATTATTTACAGTTATATATACTTTTAATTTAAGAATATTAATAGTAATTATTATTATTTATTACATTATTATTATTACTGTATTTTTGTGTGTATTATTCTTCTGAAAGCGGCACAGATTGTCCTGAAACACACGTATAACTGCAGTCGTGTGAATGTATGAATGTCTTGACATTTAGCCGCACATGAAGTCAATGACTCCGTTAGATTTATATTTGTTCAACATGCTCCGTGTTAATAATGCACGAGCTGCAAAGGCCACACAGATTTCCTCTCCGAGCGCTTCCTTCATCAGCTTCCTTCAAGAACAACGACGAGTAATTAGTGAACGTGAAATCACAAACTCAGTTTCTCAGAAAACAAGACGTCTTATCTTCAGTCTTTTGGCATCTTGATTTTGAATTGTTTAGATGTTTGTACTGGAAAACAAGACAGAAACACTGAGGAAGAGCATCCTGATGAAAGCTGAGATGATGATGATGATGCTGAATTACATGTTTTTGCACACATTTATAAAACTTTGCCTCTTGCATCAAAACTTTACACACAAATCCAAGAATTGCACACAAAATGCAAAAATGAAGCACTGCATTCAAAATATCACAAACACATCTCAGAAGCAAACACCTTTGCCACGATATTAATTCCTGTTAGATTTGTGTGAGTCAAATACTGAGAATTGGTGTCTGGTTTTATGTGCTTCTGCTGTTTGTACTGGAAGTTTGTAGAAGTAAAGGTTTAGCTGAAAACACCAACACTGAGATCAGTCTCTACACAGAAGCAGCTTCAGACGTTTGCTCCTGATGTTCTCACGTGTTTCTTTAATGAGGGCAGAAATCAGGTTAGAATCACATTAACCTTTCTCACGGCTTCTAGTGCATTCGGACTAAAACATTTGAGTGGGAACCTGGAGATACGGCTCAAACGCTGTCTTCTTTCCTCATCTGGAGTCTGAGTTTGAGTGGCTCGAAACGAAACGACCTTATATTTAGTCTAAGTCTACACTCAAATTTACATGAACATTGTTTTTCGATTATATTTGGGCTGACTCACCTGTATTATCTTATTATGTGTTCTCTTATTTAAATATTTGTATTTTAATAATAATAATAACTGTTATTATTAATATTTACAGTTGAGTTATTTTATTAATAGAGCTCGTAGGTCATTTTCCAGTAAAACATTACTAGAAAAATGTGTTAATTATAGAAATTTGATATACATCATTTCTTAATATTTATTTCCACAGCTTAAAGTCTAGAAATCACAATTTCAAAATTCAAATAAGAACTAATTAAATTAAATCATTTATATAATTAAATTCTGCAATTCTGTAAATATTTTTTTGTTTTTTTAAGTCACGAATAGCAATTTCACAGCACTTTCTAACCTATAAGCTATTTCAGCATCTGACATAACTAGAAAAAAGTAATTAATTAATTAGACTTTTATGATGTCATTATATTTTATAATTATTTTAATTTCCACAATTTAATAATGTCTAGAACCCTTTTAAAACACTTGTTTTAAAGAGTTGATATAATTCAGTAAAATACATTTTATAGTAAGAGTTAAATTCCATAATTTTATGGTTTTCAAGAGCTGAATTGTCCAGTAGACTGTTTTATTTATGTTTATTTATTTATTTGCTTGCTTGTTTATGTTTACATTTATTTCCCTGACCAACAGCCGCAGGAAACCCTGGATAAATGAGGGCCTGACCCTGGTAACCCTCTTCTCCACACAATACAATAAGAAATATGATGCCAGTTTGTATCTTGATTTCCATCTGACATAATGTATTTGACAAATGCTTTTAGTAAAAGAGTCTTACATTGCATTCTCATCGAACATCATTCATGCTTTCTGTCTCTGTGTCGGTGTGTGTTTGTCGTTTCATCACAAGAACTGAACAAGACCTGCAGGAATATGCAGAAGATGAAGTTATATATCATATAATACCCATTTCTGCTGTTCAAACAGGTGGACTTTGATGGAAACCTGAGGCGAGAACATCATCAGAGCATCAGTCGTGAGTTTTCTGACCCGTTTATGAGGTGCAACCTGCTGCTGTCTGACGTCTCTTATGAAATATGAATTATGATGATAGTTGAAACTGAAGTTGAACCCAAGCTCTGACTCAAAACAAAACAGAAACAGCAGAAGCTGCAGAGATCGATAATCCAAAAAAAGCCTGCAGAGAAAGGTCAGAGAGACAGAAACACACGAGGCTGATCATATTCCTGCTGTTTTATGATCTCTATCATATGATTGTGTGGCTTTGATGAACGCTGAGCTGAGGAAACTGCGTTTGGGTTATTGTCAGGAATCACTCAAGCTTAACCCTCTGGGGTTGTTCGGTCATTTTAGACCGGGAAAATAAAATGTTTTGAAATAAAAAAAAATGCTACTTCATCGGAATGGTACGAAACTCGATGACTTATATTGCAGTCGGTATGTGAGCACAAAAAAAAACACAAAAAACAGACTTGATTCGAAAATGCTAAATACTCGTAAAAAAAAAAAGTCACACTTGTGTTGGTCACGGTCAAAAATGACCACCATTGGAAATGAATGGCAAATATGCAAAAATACGAAAATACAGAGATTCTTTTTCTACAATTCATTCATGATGCAGAAAAAATGTGAACTAATGAATGGGGTGATAGTTTACACTGCAAAAATAGATTTTCTTCCTTAGTATTTTTGTCTTGTTTTCTAGTATATATATCTACAAATTCTGGAATTAAGATTCATTTACTTGACAAGTAAAATGGCTTAAGATATTTTTTATTGTTTTCTGAAAATATTGTCCAAATTTTGTTAGTTTTTGCTTCAAACAATCAAACATATCTTCCAATGGGGTAAGAAAAATCATCTTAATTCAAAGGCTAAACAAGATTATTTTTCTTACCTCATTGGCAGATATTCTTGTACACAATTAGTTTTTTTTCAAAAATTAATTTTACTTGTCAAGTAAACACATCTTAATTCCAGAATTAGTAGATATTTATACTAGAAAACAAGACAAAAATACTAAAGAAGAAATCATGTTTTGCAGTGTGAAATATCAAGAGTGCAAAACTGACATTTCAAACAAACAAAAGTCTAAACCTTTACAGAATGTATAAATATGTATCCAAATCCACAACTTAAAAAACAAATGTGTCTAAAAACAGAAATTTATGTGCCTTTTATATTGATGTAGGAAATCATGGAACTGCAGAAGTTTTTCTTTTTACTCTGACCTGATGATTCTAATCTGACTTCAACAATTGAATTTCAAAGGTATTGTCTCTGTTTTAACATGAAATACTGCCATAATTGAAAATTAATAGAAAATATTAGAATTTTTTTATTGTTCTCAATGGGAAAAATGTATCATAATTATTGCATAAATATTAATTAGTGGCATGAAATCCTCTCAGAATTCAAAATAAAAAATATTATTGAATAAAGAATATATTACATTGATTTTACTGAAAATAAAAAAGCTAAATTTCAGGTGTCCGGTCACTTTTGACCGCGAACAACAGCAGAAGGTTAATGCAGCACACGATGTTAGATGCCAGATGAGACGCGTGTGTTAAACTGATTAAAGAGCAATCGGACAGAATGAGGCTGATGGACGGAGATGCACGCAAACACAGACGGATTGAGTTCAGATCTGACACCAGATACCACACAGTTCCCATGAATCACTCGCTCCTCTCAACCCAAACACAGCACCTTCCACGTCTTCATGTCTTACATCTTAAAGATCAGCTGAAAATGACCGTTCTGTCATTATTTACTCGCTTCAAACCGGTATGATTTTCTTTCTGCGAAACATAACAAGATCTTTTGGGGAATGTCTCAGTGCTTTTGTTCATAATCTGCAAAATATGATTTTCTTCCTTAGTATTTTTGTCTTGTTTTCTAGTATAAATATCTACAAATTCTGGAATCAGGATGCATTTACAAGTAAAATGACTCCAGATATGTCTCGTTTTCTGAAAATATGATCACAATTTTAGTTTTTGCCTCAAACAAATAAAACATATCTTCCAATGGGGTAAGAAAAACAATGTTGTTTAGACTGAATTAAGATATTTTTCTAACCCCATTGGAAGATATTTTTTACTTGTTTGAACAAAATTTGCATAAT
>NC_136758.1:29365200-29392700 GCF_936440315.1 Barbus barbus
ACTTGCCCCAACCTGTCTTTTGACCTGAGATTTGAGAGCTTGTGTGAATTCATGCGTGTGGTTCACACACATTCTCCATGAATCAGAAGTGAATCCGGATCTGTAGAGCAGGATTGTGTTTCTCAGACTGCGGCGATTGAGCAGGTTCAGTGTTTCTGTCCGGCTCTAGTTTCCTCTGGACCATCAGGACTAATCACACACGAGCTGGACACAGATTAGAGTCGCTCAGCCGTGATTTTAACGAGCCCTGCAGAGATCTGACCTGAGACGCTGTAAAACACGCTCCAGTCAGCCATATTCACAACTGAGAGGAGTTTAGAGTCGCTGGAGTTGTGATAGATGAACTTAATATTGTTCACATTCTTTGTTTTTCTACCGCACATGACCACCTTTGAATGCTGAAATGTGTCAGTTTTTGTTTCAAAGTTTCAAAGAAAAAATGAAACAATGTTTCATGAAAGGTTGTAAAAAGGTATCATAAAACAACACTGAAATGGTTTCATGTTTCAATATTTGTTTCATGTTTTATGACAAAAAAATAAATTAAAAAAATTATTTCTGGCCAAAATATATGTTGAAATTAAAAATATATCTAGTTTAAACCCTCATATACCAAAAATATTTTTCAAAATGTTTAAAAGCTTTTATTCATGATTTATTCAAATTCAAATTCATAAATATATTCACACGTTAGAAACAACAAAAAAAGTTTTTCTTCAAATGTGACACATGGATTCAACTGAAATATATGGAGGGAAAATATATTTATATATTTTACAAAATAAATGTAGTTATGTAAATATATTGTGATACGCATTTCAGCAAATAATGTATATTTGTTGGCCATTTTTTGGATTTTTTTGGGAAAAAAAGGGGTGTGTGTGTATATATATATATATATACAGTATATATATATATATATAT
This sequence comes from Barbus barbus, assembly GCF_936440315.1. Lineage (NCBI taxonomy): Eukaryota > Metazoa > Chordata > Actinopteri > Cypriniformes > Cyprinidae > Barbus > Barbus barbus. The sequence continues at coordinate 29,366,125 of NC_136758.1, forward strand.
AGGCCTATATTTGCTATATTGAAACTATGTAGCATTGAGACATATGAAAGACATATGAAAGCTTGAGCCGTTCCTTCTGAAGAATCACAGCATAAAGAAAAATAAACAGTTTTGTCCCTAAACCTCGACAAACTTGAGACCTCAGGACCAAAATAATGATACATAATGTATGATGTGACCCCTTTAAAGCATGCTGATGAATTATGAATGATGAATATAGAGCATATTCCCCAATAATCTGAATAATCAGCTCGTTTAAAGGGTCACAGAGCAAAAGCCCTGAAGCTCAGAATGCGAGTGAGTTTTGTGTTGTTTTGTTGAATGGTTCCCTACAGGAGAACACCGTTATCAAGCTCATTCTGAGAACACTAATGGAACAGTTCATGATCTTGTCTCCTGAAAAACACATGTAAAGTAAAGAAAGTGAGAAAGATGCAGTGCTGTTTTCCACTACAAGCATCTACAGTCTCTTAAATCAAGATCCATTAGTTTGAGATGCAAAATGACAGGAGATAAGAAGAGAAATTCATAGTGTTTGCCTTTAGGGTCAGAAAAAGCAGAAACGCGCTTCATTTTGATCAGTTACTCAGAAAACAAGATTTAATGTCATTTGCATCTCAGATAAAATCATTTAGATTTGGATTTATTTGTACTGGAAAACAAGACAAATACCGAGGAAGAACAGCACTGCAAAAAAAAAAAAAAAAAAATAGATTTTCTTCCTTAGTATTTTTGTCTTGTTTTCTAGTGTAAATATCTACAAATTCTGGAATTAAGATGCATTTACTTGACAAGTAAAATGACTCGAGATATGTCTTGTTTTATGAAAAAAATGTCCAAAATATCTGCCAATGGGGTAAGAAAACCCATCTTGTTTAGCCTTTGAATTAAGATGAATTTTCTTACCCCATTGGCAGATATTTTTTTATTGTTTTAAGCAAAAACTAACAAAATTAGGATAATATTTTCAGAAAACAAGACATATCTCGAGTCATTTTACTTGTCAAGTAAACACATCTTAATTCCAGAATTTATAGATATTTATACTAGAAAATTTCATTTTTTTGCAGTGAGTTTTTGCAATTCAAGGGATGCAAAACCCACAAAAGCTTGATTTAAACTAGACGTATAGCATAAGACTAATTTTATCAGGTAAACTACATTTCTTATTATCATTTAACATTGCAAAAACAGATGTTTTGGTTGATGTCTTGTTTTCTAGCACAAGCATTTAAAGTTTCCTAAATCAGTGTACATTCATGAGATGTAAAATGAGAGAAGATGAGAGAAATTGATAAAAATGAAGTGAGTTCAAGATGTGTGGCTCAGAAAAAAAGCTTCAGAAGCAGAAACTCTCTGTTACTCAGAAAACAAGCCTGTTATTCAGCATTCATTTTTGAGTGAGGAAGGGTGCTCTGGTAAACGAGGAGGAAGAGGAGCAGTTTTTTTTGCAGTGTGTGATAAATGAGCTGCAGGATCTTCTGCGTCAGCAGCTTCACCTGAGACTCAAACTGCAGCGCTGCAGGAAGTTCAGCCGTCACTGCAGAACTCAGACATTAGACACGGGTCACACACACACACACACACACACACACACACGTTTGTTTTTGTGAAAAGTGGGTTCATCCCATAGGCATAATGGTTTTTATACTGAACAAACTGTGTGTGCTATTGCCCTACACCAACCCTACACCTAAACTTAGCCCTCACAGGAGACTTTGTGCATTTCTACTTTCCCCCAAAAAAACCTCACTCTGGGTGATTTATAAGCGTTTTGAAAACTGGGGACATGGGTCAATGTCCTGAAAAGTCACCTTCACCTTGTAATACCAGTCATACCTGTCCTTATTTGTCACAAAAATGCGCGCACACACACACACTCTCACTCACACACACACGCACTCTTACACACACACGCACTCTCACACACACACACACACACACACACACACACACGCACTCTCACACATGTTGGGTTTCCATGTTTTATGGGGACATCCCATAGGCGCAATGGTTTTTATACTGTACAATCTGTATGTGCTATTGCCCTACACCAACCCTACACCTAAACTTAGCCCTCACAGGAAACATGCTGCATTTTTAGATTTTCAAAAAACTTTATGCTGTATGATTTATAAGCTTGTTTCCTCATGGGGACCAAAAAATGTCCCCACAAGATTAAGATTTACTGGTATTACTATCCTTGTGGGGACATTTGGTCCCCAGGACGTGATGAATACCAGGTGCACACGCACTCTCACACACACACACACACACACACACACACACACGCACACACACACACACGCACTCTCACACACACACTCGCACACACACACACGCACTCTCACACACACACACACACACACACTCACACACACACGCACTCTCTCACACACACACACACACACACACACACACTCACACACACACACACACACACACACGCACTCTCACACACACACACACACACACACACACACACACGCACTCTTACACACACACACGCACTCTCACACACACACACACACACACACACACACACACACACACACACACTCACACACACACACACACACACACACACACACGCGCACTCACACACACACACACACACACGCACTCTTACACACACACACGCACTCTCACACACACACACACACACTCACACACACTCACACTCACACACACACACACACACACACACACACAGACACACATACGCTGGAATGTGACATGAGACAGGAAACACACTGAGAGTCTCAGAGGTTGTTGAGAGAGAGAGAGAGAGAGAGAGAGAGAGAGAGAGAGAGAGAATGTGTCTAGGAGTTTTAAACGGTTCAAAGTCAAGTTTGCAGCCTCTAACGGCTTGAACACATCCTCAAGCTGGGCCAAGTGTTGAGGACAGGAAAAACTATAAATAACCAAATCATCAAGATAAGCCTCACAGCCTGTAACTCCTTCCAGCACCTTATTTACCAAACCCTGGAAAGTAGCGGGTGCATTTCTCATTCCAAAGGCCATAACCTTATAATGGCAAAAGTGATCTGGTGTCACAAAGGCAGAGACCTCACGGGCTCGCTGGATAAGCGGAACCTGCCAGTAGCCTTTCTATATGGTGTTGTTTAATAGGGGTAACTTGACCCACATCAATGTATGCTCTAGGACACTAGTACAAGTTGGAACATCAGAAAACAGGGCCAAATGTTGAGATATCAACTGAATAATGTCCGTAGTCTACCCCGAGCAACCCCCGAGACAGCAACTCTTCCTTCTGTCTCAGTAGATGGACATTCAACACAGCAGCTTCTGAACGTGTGTTCACCTCAAATACTTCAGCTAAAATAATGCTCAAAACAATCACTTCAGCAAAAGCTTATTTTGACAAATAAAATAATTCATTTCTGTTCAATAAATATACTGTCATTAAAATGTTAATATAAAAATATATTTTAAAATACAGAAACAAAATCATTTTAAAAAGTAAAGATTCTGAAATCATTGAAGGAGATCCTATAATAATTTGATATAAATTTACACTAATGACAACAAATGATATTTCATTATATGATATGATTAATATCATGTTTTTAAATATGATGGTTCCATTTTAATCATGGGGATAAATCCAGATAAATCGTTGATCATTTGTTTTTTAAGGTGAAAAAAGCTACTTTACAGTAAAACGTAAACTTTTCTGCTTTATGATTTGTTTGGTTTGGGAGGAAGTTTTCATGTTTTTCCCAGATAAATCGTTGATCATTTGTCTCTTAATTAAAGAGAATATTTCAAAGCAGCTTCACAGAAATAAGCAGGAAAACAACAGAATCGATGCAAACGTCAGAAATGAGACAAATCCAACTGATGCTGTAAAGCAACTCTGGCAAAGCAATGATTTGGCTTCATCAACTGATATGTTTATTGATTTTCAGAATCGCTGTACATTGTGACGGTCAGTGTGTCATAAATACACCCCTGAACCTCTGATATTTCATTTGAGACCATGTTTTCAGGCATTGCTCAGTTTTTGCTCTGTTTTGCTTCAATATCATGTCTCTTCTTTCAGACTAGTGGAAGGAAAACAACCAAATCACATCTGAGAGTTTATTTTATTGCACTTTTTCTATTTGCATCTGTAGATTTCAATCTTTAAAGAGTTTTTCTCTTACAAACACCAAACGTTATTTCTCTATATTCTGACGGTTTGTTCAGATTTCATTCACACTGATTTATGCAACCTTTTACTCCCAAAACATGGTTTGTTTTCTGTCTGCTGACAGTATTTTCTGATTTATTGAGTGATAAAAACAGAAACTCACAATCCCCTTTGGAAAAACCTTTAACTCTAATATGATAACAAAATCATTTGGCTTTATTCAAATGATTTATGTCTTGCAAATGAGTGCATATTTAAATAGATAATGCATCATTTGCATATTTAAACATAACATGTCAGGAAACTTGTGATACAAAAAATGTTTTCAGTTCTTGTAATGAATCCGCTGGGGATGTTTGGTGATATCTAATAGTTTGTTTGACCTTATTCGGTCATCAACAGTGTAGGTGATTTCAGTGCATGTATAAACTCAGTATAAAGTCAGAAATGCATGAAATGGTTTGGTTTTAGTGCTTGTTTCAGGACTGAGCGATACCGTGATTCAGCGAGTGATCTTCCATCATGATGAGGTCAATAATATAATGAGAGAATCTGCGGTCAAGTGTCACCAAAACACTTCAGTTTTGACCTGATATTAAACATGTCAAACTAAACTCTGAATATCTGAGATCTGATGTGATGAAGCTCAGATCCACTGACTACGCTCTTAAAAATAAAGAAGGGTTTTCACTGTGATGCTACAGAAGAATCAAGCACATTTTAATGATCTGAAGAACCTTTTTCCATTATAAAGAACCTTCTATTGATAGGTTCTTCAGGAAAACATCAATGCCGAAACTTCATTTTTGCCAGTTCAGTGCAGAACAGAGTTATCATAGATAGCTCAAATTAAAACCATAAAAAATAAATAAATGTTAACTCAAATAAAATAAAATAGTAAAAAACATGAACTTATTTTTAGCTTTTTATTTCATTATTTATTTTCCAAGGCAACATTTCTCATTTTTATTTAGTTTAACTTGATGATCTGAAACAATTAAGACTAAAACTAAAATAAAAATGTATAGAAATATACTTGATAGCAAAAAATAAATAAATATCAATAATAATAAAAAATGGCAAAAACACACTACAAAATTTCTAAAACTTTAAATTCTACATGAAAGCAGAAAAATAAAATCTAATTCAAAATAGGCTATTAGCAAAAACTATAATCGAAAGAACCTTTCTCAAAAAATGTTTTTATTAGCGTGAAGAACATTTTAATAATCTAATCTAATCTTTCCTCAATAAAGAGCCTTTTGCACTGGACAGATTCATGGATGTTAAAGGATCTTCACAGACCCATCAGTGCCAGTAAAGAATTTCTAAGAGTGTATTCTTCTTCAGAAGTGTCTTTGTAGATGTCCGGTGTCTTATATGTGACCCTGGACCACAAAACCAGTCATAAGGGTCAATATTTGGATAAATAATCTTTCCATTGATGTATGGTTTGTTATGATAGGACAATATTTGGCTGAGATACAACTATTTGTATTAAGTAAACTATATCTTTACTTAATATCCTAATGATTTTTGGCATAAAAGAGAAATGTATAATTTTGACCCAAACAATGTATTGTTGTCTATTGCTACAAATATACCTGTGTTACTCATGACTGCTTTTGTGCTGCAGGGACACATCTTGTGATGTCAGATGATCACGTGATCATTCGTGTGACGTCTGCGGCTCTGAATAGAAGCATCCATTGAAAGCAAGTGATGGTTATTCTTGTGGATCTGATCCGTCTGATGCACTGGTTTGAGAATCTGAGTCACGTTAAACGCATCCAGAAGGCACATGTGCTCGTCCTTGAGTGTTTGTTTGCTTTGTCTTCAGCGTTTGACTCAGATGATGTTGATTTATCATTCAAAAGAAATCACTCCTCCGTTTCCCTGGAAACAAAAAGCCCGAGGCATCAGTGATGAGCGTCCATCAGTCTGTTCTCTTCCATCAGCTGCTCTGCAGAACTTATGTCACCGTTTAGTGAGGATTTCTGGGTAATGATAGTCACTTTAATCTGCAGTAGTTCACATCATGTTTTGCTGGTTATGAGGGCCTGGTTAGTCCCTGCTGGAATTACATATAGGCCACATTTAGTCATTTAGCAGATGCTTTTATCCAAAGTGACTTACAAATGAGGACAATAGAAGCAATCAGAATCAACAAAAGAGCAAAAATATACAAGTGCTATAAGTCTCAGTTAGCTCAGTACACTAGCAAGGTTTTATTATTATTATTATTATATATAAAAATATATATATAAACAGATAGCATAGAAAAAGAATAGAGCAAGCTAATGTTAGAGGCCTTTTTTTCCTTTTTGTTAATTGTATAATAGATTAAAAAAAAAACAAATAGATAGAATACAAAAAGATTAGAGAAGCTAGTATTAGTTGTTGTTTTTTTTAAAGAAAACAAGCAGTTAGAAAATGAATAGCGTATAAGTCTAAAAGGGGCCAGGTTTCGTATATATGTGTGTATATATATATGTGTGTGTGTGTGTGTGTGTGTGGTTGTACATATATATATAGTTGTTGTTTTTTGGTGTTTGGCTTAGTGTTATGTTAGAATCATTATTATACTCATACCTTTTGTTCTTTAATATTTTGAATTGTTTTCAGCTTTATTTTTTTGTTTTCATTTAAATGTTTAGTTTTGAAATTTTGTTGTGTGAATGTCATTTTTATTTACTTTCTTTTTTTATTAAATGTGTATATATAGTATTAATAAAGTTTTAGCTTTGGATTTGTTTTAGTTGTTTTAATGCAATTGATTGCTTCTGTTGTCCTCATTTGTTAGTCGCTTTGGATAAAAGCGTCTAAATGACTAAATATATAAATATAATTAGAGCTAGAGTTTGAGGGACAAGTAAAGATGGAAGAGATGTGTTTTTAGCCGTTTCTAAGGCTGCTTGGATTGAGTTGGGCAGGTAAAAGCAAATGAAGATATGTGAAAGTCTGTGAAAGTGATCTTTGGGATGCACAATAATGCAGAATTAATACACGTAATAATTACTCCATCTGACTGAATCTCCGGCTTTGACAGTCAGTCAAAATCATCTGTGCATTCTGACAAAATGCTTTTTTTTTTATTTTGCAAGCATCAAATAAATGCCCAATATTTCCTGATATCACAGTCCATGTTTATTAGTGACTGATTCTCGTTTAGAGGCTGCTAAAGTGTGAAATGGACTAATATCTGCAGATGATTTATAGCAGTGAACGGGTTATTCTGCTGAATCTCACAGATGCAGATGAGATGTTGAATGAGGCGCTTCAGTCTCATGCATTTACTGGATTTCCTGATGGACTTTATTTTGAATGATATAATGACTTCAAATGAGAAGACAATAAGTGTAATAGTTCTTACATTAGATCTTGTCATTTAAAATGTAGAGCTCTAATGTATTTTTAGATGATTATGATGATGGTGGTGAAGTTCTGATGAACTAAATCAATGAACCTTCACAAGCAAAGCTTAATTTCTTTTTAAAAGCTCTAGCAGTTAAGAGACATTTAAGCGTACATCAAGGTTTCTGACAGACGCTAAAACAGTCTAAAAATCATAGTTTCTAAAATTAAACCAGTGTTATTTTAGTATATAGTATTACAGGTTTTATTAATATTTTCCAGTTTTCATTTAAATTTAAATGTAATTATTAGTCATTTTGTTAAGTGCTTTTAACATTTTTATTAGTTTTTGTTTAGTTTCTTTTAAATATGACTACTTTATTTTATTTTTATTTCAGTATTTTAGTTCCATTTTCATTTATTTCTAGTTAAACATTGTAGTACTTAAACTTATTTAAGTTAGTTATAAGGCAACCTTTCTGATATTCACTTTAATTTGTCATGTAATATTTATATTTTATAATATTTCAGCTTTATTTCTATCGACAATAGTTTTAGTTTTAGTTTACAAAAATAATCCTGGAATAAACATCCAAACTATTTAGGTTTGTTTTATTCTTCTGTATTCTATATTTCAGGTTTAGTTCATTTCCAGGCATTTGTGTGCTTCAACTTAAATTTATTTCAGTTTGTTGCTGAGGCAGCATTTCTCATTTTCATCTATTTTATGTAATATTCATATTTCATGTTATTTCAGCTTCTTTTAAATTAAGTTTTAATAGTTTTAGTTAGCGATAATAACCCTGTTTTAGACATCTCCTGTTCAGTCCTGGCTCTGATCTGTGTGTTTCTTCAGGAGATGGATGATCTGAGTGGCGAGTGAATTGCGATGGATGGAGAGAAGAACGTCACGGTCAGCGCAAACGTCTCCGGCGCTCACAGCCTGTGGGAGGCGGTCACCATAGCAACCGTCTCCGCCGTGGTCAGCCTCATCACCATCATGGGCAACGTTCTGGTGATGCTGTCCTTCAAAGTGAACAGCCAGCTGAAGACGGTCAACAATTATTACCTGCTAAGCCTGGCCTGCGCAGACCTCATCATCGGCGTCTTCTCGATGAACCTCTACACTTCTTACATCCTCATGGGCCGCTGGGCTCTGGGAAGCCTGGCCTGCGATCTGTGGCTGGCTTTGGATTATGTGGCCAGTAATGCATCCGTCATGAACCTGCTGGTCATTAGTTTCGACCGCTACTTCTCCATCACCCGTCCGCTGACGTATCGTGCAAAACGAACGCCGAAGCGTGCGGGAATCATGATTGGATTGGCTTGGCTCGTGTCTTTGGTTCTCTGGGCTCCGCCGATCCTCTGCTGGCAGTATTTCGTCGGAAAGCGAACGGTTCCTGAAGGACAGTGTCAGATTCAGTTCTTCTCCGAACCTGTGATCACTTTTGGCACGGCGATAGCCGCCTTTTATATTCCCGTATCCGTCATGACCATCCTCTACTGTCGGATTTATAAGGAAACCGAGCGGCGCACCAAAGACCTGGCCGAGCTTCAAGGAGTCAACTCTTTGAACGATTCAAACACACCGAATCAAAAGACTCGTTCGTGTTATACTTCAAAAGAGGAGCAACTGACCAACTTTAGCTACGCCTCATCTGAAGATGAAGAGCGCTCGGCTTCTCCTTGCGTCTTCACAGAGACCAGAAACAAAAAGTGCGTCTCTTACAAATTCAAAGACGTGAAGAGCGCTAACGGAGAGGAGAAGCCTTCGTCGTTCTCGTCAGCCGAGTCTGTGAACGCACCATCCTCCTCGTCTTCCTCCAAACCCGTCGAAGGCACACTGAAGAGCCAGATCACTAAGAGGAAGAGGATGGTTCTGATCAAGGAGAAGAAGGCAGCGCAGACTCTCAGCGCAATCCTGCTGGCCTTCATCCTCACATGGACCCCCTACAACATCATGGTGCTGATCTCCACCTTCTGCTCCGACTGCATCCCGCTGGCGCTCTGGCATCTGGGGTACTGGCTGTGTTATGTTAACAGCACCGTTAACCCCATGTGCTACGCCCTCTGCAACAAGACCTTCCAGAAGACCTTCCGCATGCTGCTGCTGTGCCGCTGGACGAAGAAGCGGCCCGAGGAGAAGCTGTACTGGTGCGGACCGAACCCTGCAGCCGGAAACAAGCTCACCTGAGAGACATCTGAGGCCACACAGATTCACTCTTGCCATTCAGCTTTTACTGTTCATGAAAGACATCTCTCCTGCTCACGAGGCTGCATTTATTTGATCAAAAATATAGTAAAAACACTGATATATTTTTAGAATGTAAATCAGCTGTTTTCTATGTGAATATGTGTTAAACTGTAATGTATTTCTGTGATCTGCAGCTGTATTTCCAGCATCATTACTCCAGTCTTCAGTGTCACATGATCTTCAGAAATCATTATAATATACTGATTTACTGCTCAAGAAACATTTTTACAGTTTTTACAGCAAATTACAACAAATTACAGTTTAAAATATATTCACATAGAAAACAGCTGCTTTACATTAAAAATAATATTTCACATTTTTACAGATTTTTGATCAAATAAATGCAGCACTGGTGAGCAGAAGAGACTTCTTTCAGAAACAGTAAACATCTTAATTATTTCAACAATAAAAACGGTCCAAAATGACAAAAAGCTCCATAAACGTGTCTCAAAAGTACCATGATAATGGCTCCGTAAAATCAAATCTTTGCTATATTTGAGGGAATGATTCACTTAATGGATGATTTTCAACTAGCTGTGTATTATTACAGCAATGTATACCAGCAGCCAGTCGCTTGTTTATTAGTCAGCAAAAGTCTGTCAGATGATGAGTCATTTTGTCATTTGTCTGATTTTTGTAGCACTTTTTTTTTTTTTGCATTTTAACAGCCAATTTTTATTAAAAACCCCTCTGAATTCCTCCTTTATTATTTTCACAAGTATTTTTTGTGTAAATTATTCCTTTAACTCTGTCATAACTAATAATAAGATACCTTGAGTCGCTGTAAGTTCATCATTGGATTCTGTGATGTTTTCACTTCATCGATTCTTTATGGAAATAAACACCCACATGTCAATATCATAAGAATATGATGAAGGAACATGTTTCATGAGTGCAGAACAAACAGCCATCACAGATGACTTTACTCATGTTTGTCAGTGTTAAAGGGCTAATGTTGTATTTCAAAGGCTTGATGTCGATTGTACCGCAAAAGATGCCTTATTGTGCCATTATAAGAACAGAGAGGAGCTTTACTGACGGAAGAAGACTCAGAAACGACTCTGAAGATGCAGTGATTCTGGATATTTGTCGTGTTGATGATGTCAAACAAACCGTTTTAATGGTGTGAGATATTATTTTATACATATACATAGGTGCTCACAACTCCCTGAAAGTGATCAAAGATGCCAGAACTTTCTATTTCGTCAGCTTTATTGCTCTTTCGTTCCCTGTAACCCGTGATTGTTTGTGACTTTATATCAGTTCACAAGACCCTTCAGACTCTTCAGTACAAATACATCTGGCATTTAATGTTTATTCAATAAATAAAATGAAATATTTGATCCAGATAATTGATTCTAATGTGTTGAATGGGTTAATAATGTGCTCTTTCACAGTATTTCTGTTTTGTTTTCCAATACAAACATCTAAACATTCTTAAAGCAAGATATATTAACTTGAGAAGCTTATTTTCTGAAAAATATATCAAAATGAAGAGTTTATTCTTAATCATCATAAAGCATTTGGCTTGTTTTGACCCAGAAGGGATGCATTAAAAATTAACTTTAAAAAAAAAAAAATGTTTTTAGTAAGGGAATGAAACTTTGCAAATGTTTTAAGACCCTCAAAGTATTTTTTTCGCCAGATTTTTTATTATTACATTTTAAAAAATGCTTTGTGTTTGAGTCATTTTGATCTACTGTATGGAGCACCATTAGTGTCAAAAATACCTTCCGTAAAATTATCTATGAAGTTCAATTAGTGTCAAAAAACTTCTGTAAAATATATTTGGTCACTTCCCCATATTTCACACATTTTTGGACTGAATTTTGTTGATGAACATGAATATGTATGTCTATTAATGAACCATTGAAGCATGAAAAATTCAGCACTGTTTTCATCTGAAATTGAAATTTCATGCAAGTAAAATTATTTTATTTTTTTTATTTGAAAACTTTTCAGAGCAATATTGATGTTTTGGTGTTTTGTTTGAAATAAATATGTAAGTTTAATGAATTTGAGCAATCATAACTTATAAATTCAAATTAATTTAATCAAATTCCATTAATTTCAATGGTGTTAAGGCTGAAAATTGTTCTTATAAATTTCATACAATTACGTATTCAAATAAGATTTCTCATAAATATTGACAAATATTTATTTTGTATCACAGTTTTGTTTTCTGTGGTTCATGTGTCAAATTTGAAATGTCAAAGAATTTCTCATTTTTTAATTGATAAAAAGGGGTAAATGCAGTGAAAACATGGTAAGATTTAAAAAAAATCACATTCACTCATTAATTAGAAGATGCTGATCAGATGCAATATGGTTTTAGTTGACAAATATTAGGTTATGACTGTATTATAAAATAATGTTTTTCTGGTGCAAACAAAATGTGAAAATAGTGTACAGATTCTAAATGAATTATGAGTGTTAAAATAAGAAATATCAGAGTCAGAAAAAGACATTACTTTTCCCTGATTTTTCTGACTCCACTGGCAGTTCTTGTTTTAATCATAATCTCACTTCATTTTGATCAGTTTTTCTTCTTATCTTCTGTCATTGTGTATCTACAGTAAATGTGCATGATTTAAGAACATTTGTACTGGAAAACAAGACAAAAATACTGTGAAAGAACATCATTTTTTGCAGTGTAAATCAACCTTTTATTCCTTCAAACACAAATCTCCTGACTCAGAGTGAAGCAGGGTTAATTCAGGATAACTGGACTGTTTTTTCGGAGTGGATCAGAGTTGTTCTCTCACACAGTCTCCGGAGTGAATCACTTTGAGCTGTTCTGAGGGCTTCATTCACAACGCTATTAATTGAGTCCACTGATTCATGATTCTATTGATTGACTCTACTGATTCATGACTCTGCTGAGTGACTACTGATTCATGACTCTATTGATCGACTTTACTGATTCACGACTATTAATTGACTATACTGATCCATGTATGTACTGATTCATGACTCTATTGATCGACTTTACTGATTCCCGACTATTAATTGACTATACTGATCCATGTATGTACTGATTCATGACTCTATTGATCGACTTTACCGATTCACGACTATTAATTGACTATACTGATCCATGTATCTACTGATTCATGACTCTATTGATCGACTTTACTGATTCCCGACTATTAATTGACTATACTGATCCATGTATGTACTGATTCATGACTCTATTGATCGACTTTACTGATTCACGACTATTAATTGACTATACTGATCCATGTCTCTACTGATTCATGACTCTATTGATCGACTTTACTGATTCACGACTATTAATTGACTATACTGATCCATGTATCTACTGATTCATGACTCTATTGATCGACTTTACTGATTCCCGACTATTAATTGACTATACTGATCCATGTATGTACTGATTCATGACTCTATTGATCGACTTTACTGATTCACGACTATTAATTGACTATACTGATCCATGTATCTACTGATTCATGACTCTATTGATCGACTTTACTGATTCCCGACTATTAATTGACTATACTGATCCATGTATCTACTGATTCATGACTCTATTGATCGACTTTACTGATTCCCGACTATTAATTGACTATACTGATCCATGTATGTACTGATTCATGACTCTATTGATCGACTTTACTGATTCCCGACTATTAATTGACTATACTGATCCATGTATGTACTGATTCATGACTCTATTGATCGACTTTACTGATTCCCGACTATTAATTGACTATACTGATCCATGTATCTACTGATTCATGACTCTATTGATCGACTTTACTGATTCCCGACTATTAATTGACTATACTGATCCATGTATGTACTGATTCATGACTCTATTGATCGACTTTACTGATTCACGACTATTAATTGACTATACTGATCCATGTCTCTACTGATTCATGACTCTATTGATTGACTTTACAGATTCATGACTCTATTGATTGACTCTATTTAATCATGACAATATTAATTGACACCACTGATATGACTCTATTAACTGACTCCAATTCTTTTATTCCTTTTATTCCCTCAAACACAAATCTCCTGACTCAGAGTGAAGCAGGGTTAATTCAAGATAATTGGACTGTTTTGGAGTGGATCAGAGTTCGTCTCTCGCACAGTCTCTGGAGTGAATCACTTTGAGCTGCTCTGAGGGCTTTACCATCATCCAGGCGTATTTGCACAGGTGCTCTTTGTTGCAGTCCTTCTGCCAGTAGATGACATTCCTGCGGTTCAGGTTCGCGCCGGCGCATGCGTTATACCACCAGCCGCCGCCCGCCACACCCTGGAACTCCAGCTGGGCGCAGTTCTGTAGGTAGTTGTCATTGTCGCGGTCTTTGGTGGTGAAGCGCTGGTTATCATGCAGGTAGTTGTCGGTGTCGAGCGTCAGAGCGTCCGCCACAGTGCCCTGGAACAGACCCAGACGTAGACGGTACTGCGCCTCCTCGTCCTCCAGCAGCACCGGATCGTACTCACCCGTCTTGGTCACGGCGTCCTGGTCCACCAGCTTGATGCCGAGCTTGTACCGGGCCGGGCCGCGGGTCAGCCGGTGCAGGTGCTCGTTCCCCAGCCAGTGGTTCCCGCTCAGGGATCCGAAGCCGTGCTTGTACTCGTCCCAGCCGCGGTCGAAGTCCACGCTGCTGTTGACCGTGATGTGCTGCACCACCGTCCAGCCGCCCTCCTGCATGGCACAGTAGACAGCGATGGGTGAGTCTCCGGGGCGGATCAGATACAGGCCGTCCCGCGCCTGACCGCCGGAGCTCTGCCACAGATCGTAACAGTCCCGGGGAAACTCTGAGACAGAACAACAGCAGAATCACAAACGAGAAACTGACTCTACTGATTCATGACTGTATTGAGTGACTCTACTAATTCATGACTCTATAAATTGACTCTACTGAGTGACTCTACTGATTCATGACTGTATTGAGTGACTCTACTAATTCATGACTCTATAAATTGACTCTACTGAGTGACTCTACTGATTCATGACTGTATTGAGTGACTCTACTAATTCATGACTCTATAAATTGACTCTACTGAGTGACTCTACTGATTCATGACTGTATTGAGTGACTCTACTAATTCATGACTCTATAAATTGACTCTACTGAGTGACTCTACTGATTCATGACTGTATTGAGTGACTCTACTAATTCATGACTCTATAAATTGACTCTACTGAGTGACTCTACTGATTCATGACTGTATTGAGTGACTCTACAGATTCATGACTCTACTGATTGACTCCATTGATTCACGACTCTATTGATTGACTATACTGATTCATGATTCTATTAATTGACTATACTGATTCATGACTCTATTAATTGACTCTACTGATTCATGACTCTATTGACTCTACAGATTCATGACGCTACTGATTGACTCTGCTCATTCATGATTCTATTGATTGACTCTGCTCATTCATGATTCTATTGATTGACTCTACAGATTCATGACTCTATTGACTCTACAGATTCATGACTCTATTAATTCTCTACAGATTTATGACTCTATTAATTGACTCTACTGATTCATGACTCTATTAATTGACTCTACTGATTCATGACTCTATTAATTGACTCTACTGATTCATGACTCTATTAATTGACTCTACTGATTCATGATTCTATTAATTGACTCTACTGATTCATGATTCTATTAATTGACTCTACTGATTCATGACTCTATTAATTGACTCTACTGATTCATGACTCTATTAATTGACTCTACTGATTCATGACTCTATTAATTGACTCTACTGATTCATGATTCTATTAATTGACTCTACAGATTCATGACTCTATTAATTGACTCTACTGATTCATGACTCTATTAATTGAAATGCTGCCTCAACAACTACAGTAACTGAAATAAGTATAAGTAAATTTAAAGAACATTAATTTCAAAAACTAAGATAAAAAATAATAAAATATATAAAACATATATACTGTATACACACACACACACACACACATAATAACAATAAATAAAAGCTAAATAGAAATATTGAAGAAAATGAAAAGCACAAAAATTACTAAAACTTAAGCTAAAAAATACAAATATAAAATTATACAAATCTATAAATATCATATACTGTAAAATAATTCTAGAATAACTCTAGGCGCATTTCCATTACCCTTCAAATTGCGCAAATTGAAATTGCGAATTGAAAATATGCCTAATGGAAATGCGTCAATTTCGCAAAAAAACCCATATATCGCAAAAAAGTTTTTACGCTCGCATGAGGTGGTTTTTCAGGCAATGCGAAAAAGGAATAATTCACAAAACTGCAATGGAAACATTTTTTTTTCGCAATTACAGGTCACATGGTGTACGTAAAATATCATATGATCAGTCTTCAATGTACTATAACCTCCAAGAAACACTTAATACGAGGCCGCTCTCGAGTATAAGGGGCTTTGCCTGCCATTCATGCTCAAGACAGTTTACACTGCACTCATCTGCGGCCAGTGTGGCTCTGACACGGCCTCTCGGAGTTGATCTCAGCCACTCTAGTCTATGCTTATGTTTATATGAGGCATGACGCGCACGTTTCTGAAGCAACTCTCCGTACTGCTTTTGTACATATAGCTCCTTCAATTAAATATAGCCAAAATCTGTCAAAATCCCATCAAATTCTGTTGCCATGACTTATCGCGAGAGGAAAAAATTAAGTTTTTGTTGCATAACACCTGTTAATGGAAACGCGGTCATTTCGCAATACTTTTTTATCGACATTTATAAAATATCGCCAACGTTTTGTGCAAATCTGTAATGGAAACGTGCCTACTGTTCTGAAGAAAATGTTTGTCTTGATAATCTTTCATCAGTCTTTAATCTGTTAGCAGGCGTTATCTCTAGTGTTTATTAACCTGATCTAATTAGTCTTTATCAGGACTAATTATATGAACACACCCTGAGTCACACTTGACCTTTGACCTCTGCTCTGATGGGTCAGATGTCATAGTGGGTTAGTGGTATCAAATCTGCTCTAAATTCACTCAAACAGACTAGTATTTCTGTATCTGAAATAAGCTGTTGAGTTTGATTCATTAGATTAAAGAGCAATACATTACTGTGATTTATAACAACAGCAGCCTAAATCTATTTCTGTAGAATATTTGAGGGTGAATTAATAAGCAGTGCTGATGTAAAACAGCATAAGCTTCGGTCTGACCTTTCTGTCCGAGGTTCAGGATGAGTTTGTGCTCCTCTGGAGCGAGAAGATGGATGTTTTTGGCAGGAAGTGCTTCGGTTTGAAAGCATGCCAGCAGGAAGAGACAAACCCACAGCCTCGCCATCATCTGAACGAGAGACAGAAGAGAAAAGCATGAGAATCACGGCAGAGGAACGTTCTGGAGTCACGAGCAGGGGCGGACTTACAGTATAAGGGGCCCTAAGCTAATTTCAGGTATAACTAGTTTATTCAAGTAAATAATTAGTCAACCTGATGCTGTTCTAAAACCATATTAAGCTACCATATTTTTTTTCAGGTCACAAAAAAAGACATTTTTAAAGCATACGGTAGGGTTTGCCGAGAAACTAATCGGAAATGTAATCTATTATTAAGAGAAAATAATAATAAAATAAGAAGTTGCCAAATGAGTAAATACATGTAAATGTTTTGTATGTAAATACTGTATGTGTGTGTATTTATATATACAAAATAAATATACACAATACACACACACATATATTATATAAACAAAAACTTTTATTTTGGATGTGATTAATTGCGATTAATCATTGCCCAGCACTAAGTCTTTTACATTGATGGCTCAAAATAAACCAGACCTGTACGCATATTTCATATGGTTCCTTGCTAGTTATTTATTAGGACTGGAAGAGTCTATAAAACTGGGTTTGTTCTTTGTTCTGTATTCTGTTTTTAATGTGTGAGGATTTTATATGAAGTATTTGTTACATTAGTTTTTTGATACAGATAGTTATTTCATTATAATCATTTGGTTATTTATATGTAATTATTATTATTATTATTATTTTAGAAAAGCCTTTCAAGGGCCATGCGATGCTAATTATGTGCAGTCTTTGACTGGAATCATGTTTATTGTATTGTCTCTATCCAAATAAATGCATAAATAAATAAAAATAAAAATCAATGCATTCGGGTATTTATACGAGTCATTTTGAAACATCAAGGCCCGGTTTCACAGACAGGGTTTAGACTGAGCCAGAATTAGGCCATAGTTCAATTAAGACATTTAAGTAATTTTTATTAACATGCTTTAGAAAGAAACATAACTGGTGTGCATCTTGAGTCACAACAATGGCACTGATATATTTCAAGATCAGTCAGACGTACACTTTAGTCTGGGACTAGGCTTAAGCCTTGTCTGTGAAACTGGGGGTAAGACGAATAAAATCATGACACGAAACATGATTCTTTTGTCTCTGAGGTTCATATATATACATTTTGAGAAAGTCAGTATTATGCAGCCTAGAAAGTGCGCAAAGAGCGCTCCCTCTATAATCACAGAAAGCTGTCATTCACATGAATCTCTTATTTACATCGCATCTACACGTTATAATGAGAGGATTCGCGAGCTCAGCACTTGATAAAAACTCATCAAAGCATTTTGAGCGGTGAGTGAACATTTGACGGAACACAAATACACACTGGAGCATTTGCCAAATATGTTTGGCCAATATCAGATGGGGCCCCCTGATTCCTCGGGGCCCTAAGTGGCCGCTTACCTTGCTTATTGGTTAAGTCCGGCCCTGGTCATGAGTGAGTGTTACCGCTGAGAGAGTGTGTGACCGACAGCAGCGAGAGAGAGACGCAAAGTGTTGATCCGTACACCACTATCAGCGCTGGACTTCAACCCGTCGCTGCAAGGGTTAAAGCCTTTATCTGGACTCTTCAGTGTAGTTTAATTTGTTTTATCTGATTCATTTCAGCCTTTGACTCTTGTGTTGCAACTGCAGTGACTGAATCATGACCTGATTACCGGCTGAACCCAGACCTCCAGCGGAGATCAGAACATCACAGGAATCACCTGTGAGTCTGTGTTTTACAACTGATGAACTTCTGTCTGCTTTCATGCATATCAACAGACCAAATTCAGCAGAAATTAGATATTATATTCAGCAAAATCATCTTTTTTTTAGTACCATTAAAGTCTTGAATCAGAATCAGAATTAGAGTGTCAGAATGACACAGATAATGATAATAATAAAATAATAATAATAATAATGTACAAATATACAAAATGGAATATTTAAAATGTAATAAGTATGTGTGTTAAATAAAACAATAAAAATAAAAAGTATAATAGTGTTGTGTGTTCCATGTTTTAATGTCAAGTGTTCATGAGATGGATTGCCTGAGGGAAGAAACTGTTCCTGTGTCTGGTCGTTCTGGTGCTCAGAGCTCTGTAGCGTCGACCAGACGGTAACAGTTCAAAGAGGGAGTGTGCTGGATGTGAGGGGTCCAGAGTGATTTTACCAGCCCTTTTGCTCACTCTGGATGAGTACAGTTCTTGGAGAGTGGGGAGGGTTGTACCAATGATTCGCTCAGCAGTCCGGACTACCCTCCGTAGTCTTCTGAGGTCAGATTTGGTAGCTGAGCTGAACCAGACAGTTATTGAAGTGCAGAGGATGGATTCAATGATGGCAGAGTAGAACTGTTTCAGTAAGTCCTGTGGCAGGTTGAACTTCCTCAGCTGGCGAAGAAAGTACAACCTCTGCTGGGCCTTTTTCACAATGGACTCAATGTGATTGTCCCACTTCAGGTCCTGAGAGATAGTGGGGCCCAGGAATCTGAATGACTCCATTGCAGTCACAGTGCTGTTCATGCAAACAGGAGCTTGACAGAGGGGTCTTTAGATGTGCAGTCGTTGGTGTAGAGGGAGAAGAGCAGTGGGGAGAGAACGCAGCCCTGAAGAGCTCCAGTGCTGATGGTGCGGGTGTTGGATGTGTATTTTCCCAGCCTCACTAGCTGCTGTCTGTCTGTCAGGAAGCTGGTGATCCTCTGACAGACGGAGCTGGGGACGGAGAGCTGGGTTAGTTTGGGCAGGAGGAGGTCTTGAATGATGGTGTTAAAGGCCGAACTGAAATCCACAAACAGGATCCTCACATAAGTCCCTGGTCTGTCCAGGTGTTGCAGTATGTAATGCAATCCCATGTTGAGTTATATATATATATATATATATATATTAATTATATAAAATTATTATATCTACATTTTAAATACATTTTCCATGATTCATTTATGCTGATTTTGGAGAAAAATGTCAATGTTTCAGGATTGTATGATTGCAATGAGCATCTAATGACAGTCATTATGGCAAATTGCTAAATTGGTATAAAAATATCATAATGTAAAACTATTTAAATTCTGCATCATTTTCTGGTGATTTTTGTAGTGAATTTGATGAAGATCAGTGTTTTGATGAACTTTGTGTTTACTCTGTCAATTCAGGCATGCGTGTGAGCGTGTGTGTGTGTGTCTGTGTGAGCGTGTGTGTGCGTCTGTCTGTGTGTGTGAGCGTGTGTGTGTGTCTGTCTGTGTGTGTGAGCGTGTGTGTGTGTGTCTGTGTGAGCGTGTGTGTGTCTGTGTGAGCGTGTGTGTCTGCCTGTCTGTTTGTGTGAGCGTGTGTGTGTGTCTGTCTGTGTGTGTGAGCGTGTGTGTGTGTGTCTGTGTGAGCGTGTGTGTGTCTGTGTGAGCGTGTGTGTCTGTGTGTGTGTCTGCCTGTCTGTTTGTGTGAGCGTGTGTGTGTGTCTGTCTGCCTGTCTGTGAGCGTGTGTGTGTGTCTGCCTGTCTGTCTGTGTGAGCGTGTGTGTGTGTCTGCCTGTCTGTCTGTGAGCGTGTGTGTGTGTCTGCCTGTCTGTCTGTGTGAGCGTGTGTGTGTGTCTGCCTGTCTGTCTGTGAGCGTGTGTGTGTGTCTGCCTGTCTGTCTGTGTGAGCGTGTGTGTGTGTCTGCCTGTCTGTCTGTGAGCGTGTGTGTGTGTCTGCCTGTCTGTCTGTGAGCGTGTGTGTGTGTCTGCCTGTCTGTCTGTGAGCGTGTGTGTGTGTCTGTGTGTGTGTGAGTGTGTGTGTCTGCCTGTCTGTCTGTGTGTGTGTGTGTGTGTTGTAAGTGTTTCTTAAACAACTACAATCAATGCAGTTTATAATAATTTATTGAGAGGCATAAACTCATTCAATAAATAAAATGATCTGATAACACTTTACAATAAGGTTCCATTAACATGAACAGCATACATATTTCTAAAGCGTTTAGTAATCTAAGTTCATGTGAATTTTAGCATTCAAAACATTTATTATTAATGTATTAATACATATATTAAAATCAAAAGTTGTATTTGTTCATATTTAATGGGCATGAGCAGAAATGAACAAACGACAGGGTTTTTGCAGGTTTTATAAAATCAGTTTAAGACTATTTAAAGACCTTTTCAAGAACAATTAAAGAAAATTTAAGGAGTACAACTTTGAACAAATTTCCATTACTTTTAAATTAATTTAAAAATGTGAAAATAACTTTTACTGAACCTTCTTATCACACTGCAAAAACTGATGTTCTTACTGTGTTTTTCTCTTTTTTTCATTCATTTTTTAGCCTACTTTTGATATTTTTAAGGCCTTATTCTGAGGAAGGATGAACTGAGACTTTTTAAGACCTGCAGAAAACCTGAACAATGAACAGTTGTATTTTACAAAGATAAATAAACTCTGTAACAAATATATTGCTAGTTGGTGAGTGCATGAACTAACATTAACTAATGAAACATTATTGTAAAGTGTTACTGCGTTATATTGTGAAACTAAAGCAGCTAGAATAATCAAAGATACAGTCGAGATTCAGCCGCAGTATAATTACATTCACATATAAACACAGATGAAATATTGTGTTCTGACCGACTGAAGTCTTTGGCTTTACTAAACACAGCAGATACACCTAAATTGAAAATAAAATCATTTTCACGCTCTTAGCTTCTGTTTTACTCTGCATATGACGTGAGGTGCACACATTAATCTTTGATTTTCCGCCTCGAAGCTCCGCCCCTTGGACCCAGAGCTCCACCCCGAGGGCCTCTGGCTCCGCCTCCTGCCTTCCCGTGACTTTTAGGTGATGAGAAGAACTTGGTCATGAGCTCAGAGACGTCTGGAAGCTCCTGATTGGAGTTCAGCATGTTCATGGACTGCTCCATCTCCTGCCAATCAATCAAACAATCAATCAATCATGTGATCAATCAGAGCCAAGCGTTCATGCTTTGCGAAGGAGTTCATACCCGTTTCATCTCGGGATCGCTGGGGTTGAAGACTTTAGGAAGAAGAAGGATTACGAGGAGAGGAAGAACCATCATGAGGACCTGAGAGAGTGAAGAGTAAAGCAGGACGAGAGTGAGTTCACTGTAGGGTTGGGTATCGTTTGAATTTGATTCAGTTCCAGTTCTGATTCTTATCGATTCCCAGTTTCGATTCCAATGTGGTTTAAAAAAAACATGTAGATATCAAACATATTTAATCTGCTACAGAAAAACTGGACTCGAGTAAGAGTTGTTTGTGTGCGAAATAGAGCCGCCCGACTGGATAAATTGAGACTTTATTTTTTTAAATGGAGGTTGTGGTTCTCTCACAGTTCTGAAGAAAAAAACATTAGACAACTAAACAAAATCTCATGGAATTGATGAATGTAATGATTCAATGACTCACTCGTTTCATTACTGGACGAATCAGTGTTTTTGAATGAATCTCTTGAATGAATGATTCACAGACAAATACATTTTTAACAACTCTTTACGCCACCAAAAAAAAAAAGATGCGCACACAGGAATTGATTAATTTTACAACAAGTATCCAATTCCTGACCTTAAGTGTCCGATTCTGGAATTGGAATTGATTTTTGATTCTCAATCCTATATATGTCCCTGCAGCACAAAAGCAGTCATGAGTAACACAGGTATATTTGTAGCAATAGACAACAATACATTGTATGGATCAAAATTATACATTTCTCTTTTATGACAAAAATCATTAGGATATTAAGATCATGTTCCATGAAGATATTTAGTAAATTTCCTACCGTAAATATATCAAAACTTCATTATTGATTAGTAATATGCATTGCTAAGAACTTAATTTGAACAACTTTAAAGGAGATTTTCTCAATATTTAGATTTTTTTGCTCCCTCAGATTCCAGATTTTCTAATAGTTGTATCTCAGACAAATATTGTCCTATCATAACAAACCATACATCAATGGAAATATTATTTATTCAGCTTCAGATGATGCATAAATCTCAATTTCAAATTGACCTTCATGACTGGTTTTGTGCTCTAGGGTCACATTTCACGGCGACGCACCATCGGGTTCATGAGGAAGTCGGACCAGCCCCAGGTTTCCCGCGGGATGAAGTATGAATGCAGACCGACGCTCCTCATCTGAAGCGGGTACGGGAGTCGGATCACCTCTGAGGTCTTGATGTAGTTGACCACACGAGCCCTGCACGAGCAACAAACCTTCACCACTGACTCAACGCACATTAAAATCAATGAAACAGCAGATCTGATGCTCCTCTGTATGATTCAGAGTTAGTTTCACACAAACATCCAGTGTATTTTACAGCAGGAACTGGATCCACACACCTCATCTTCCCTGTGGTGGTGATGTCGACCCGCACAGGCTGGAATCTGTAGGTCGGAGAGGAGACTTCCAGAACATACGATCCGGACGGAACATTGCTGACTGTGAAACTTCCATCATCTCTGCGGAGAGAAGCAGGACTGATCTGGAACTATGGTACGGGATAGGGTCAGATGATAGAACTATCCCAGCAAACACACAACGCTCCTGTTTGGTTTGGTTTTTGGGAACCAAATAAGAACATTATTCAAACATACTGAGAATTATTTATTTACACTGCAAAACATGATTTTCCTCCTTAGTATTTTTGTCTTGTTTTCTAGCATAAATTTGCTTGTCAAGTCAACGCATCTTAATTCCAGAATTAGTAGATATTTATACTAGAAAACAAGACAAAAATACTAAGGAGGAAAATCATGTTTTGCAGTGTATTTTTTTTTTTCGGAACCAAATTAGAATATACTGAGAGTGGACGGTTATTGTTTTAAACACTAAAATAAATACTTAAAGCTTGTGCAACTTTTTGTGCTTTTCAGTTTTTTTTGATAATTTTGCCTGTGTTATTGGCAACTGCATAAATTTGGGCACAGATGTGTATTTTTCCTGGAATTTTACTATTTCACCCCCATTTCCTTTAATAAATCTATTTTGCACCGGGTACAAAAAAATTGTTCCTCTCAGTGCCTTAAGGACAGAAATGTCCCCATTGAAACCCATTACATGTACATTTATGCATTTAGCAGACGCTTTTATCCAAAGCGACTTACATTGAATTAAAGTTACAGTTTTTACATTTTATCAGCTCTTGCTTTCCCTGGGAATCGAACCCATGACCTTGGCGTTGCTAGCGCCATGCTCTACTATTTGAGCTACAGGAAAGCCAAGCCATTAAAACTGTATGTTTAATCGCAGTGCCGTTTAACTGTAAAATGATGCAATTTTTGTTAATAGGCTTTCATTCTGTTGCCAAGGCTTCAAAATGAATTTTTTTTACCAGATGGTGCCATTTTTCCAGGTTTGGTCTATAAAGGGTCTATAAGGCAAATACTTGCTTTATTCCTGTTTTCTGCTTCTGCGTATTAAAGAGCCGATTGGATAAATAATGCAGCAATAATTGTGTGTGTGTGTGATGGTATAGATGTCAGAGTGTGGTTTCTATGTGTGTCATAAAAACAAATTGTGTGTGTGCTTGTAATATTTGAGAACTAAAACTCTACTGTAAATCATAAATGCAAGCACTGTGTCACCAGCTGTGTTTTGCTGGCATCTAATGGGGAGAATGTGGTACTGCGTCCAAACAAAATCTTACTGAAAGCTAATTTTTTGAGATATAAACCTCAAATTTGGTTTAGATTTATGCTTTGATTTTCTAGCAGATTTAGAGTACAACATGTTTCATAAAATATATATTTTATATAAAATATTGTTCATAAAGCATTTTCACAAACTTAAACCTCTATATCTTTTTGTTTTGTTTAACTTTTTACTCCTTTTTTTACTTCAATAATAATCTGCCATGGTTCTTCTTTGTAATGAGACCAAAGTTAAGTCTGAGCTCCCAAGTCTGTGTTTTTTTGACATGGCCATTTTTGTCCACTGGGCCTATGTGCAACTTTTTTTATTGATGCACAAGGATTAAAGAGACCTTTCCTGTCTAACCAACAGAATGATTTGGGATCCAGAACCTACATTTCACTGCTGGTTATACTCTGTATAATTGTGTATGTGACAAATTTAAAAAATCTTGAATCTTGAGAAGCTAACCATGCCACAAATGGCTCAAGCGCATGCACGCATCGCTCACGCGCACGCGCACCTGATGAAGCCCACGTGTTTGTCTCCGTCCAGCAGAACCCGCGCAGATGCGACCCAGTCCTGAGCTCTGACGTCCGGGACCAGCGCTCGACCCGACACCTGCACCCTCGCGTCTTCATCTTCTTCTTCATCATCGTGTAGTTCGATGTCGAGAGAGAAAGACGCTTGCAGCGCGAGCAGCAGCAGCAGCGCCGCGACACACGCGTGCACGCGCATCTTCATCGGATTCGTGCGGGTTTTGCGTCTAAACAGCTCTTCTCTGAAGATCAACATAAACCAACACGTGACGCTTTACTGTCAACGCGTGACAGGCGCTGCGTGATGACGTCACCGAGCGCGGCGTCAGATTAAAGCCGACTTCGAAATTTACTTTAATATTATAAATATAATTTATCAACTCACCCGATCTGATCGCTCTAAAAAGGTTTAAATTGAATTTAATTATATATATATATAAATATATGGGTCATTTTACAGAAATGTCAACTTTTGGTATGGGAAGTTAGGGAAAAGTATTTATTTTTCTAACCACATTATTAGATTACCTTTTGACTTTATGAATACACATAAATGATTTATTTACCCAAAAGGAAGGTGAAACCAGTGACAATTTTCATGAAAAATGCATTTTATAAATGTCTGCTGCAAGGAATCAAACCACATGCTGTCAATCATGGTATTCTCAATAAATCAAGTACTTTAATCCATTTGTATCTTAGTTGTTTCCCTAACAATAAAGCAGGTCATCAGTGAGTTCATATAATAATATATAAAATCATTTTCACATAATTCATATGAAATCATGCGATAAATGAGATCATTTCTGAGAACTGAAAAGAGACAGTGGATTATCATGGGCCTTTCTTCATAGATCTTCAGGAAACAGGAAGAAGGAAGCCATGTGATGTGTTCAGTGGGACTTTTATTTCAAAATAAAGGACTTTTGTTAAACAACAGTGACAGCTCCAGGGGACCAATACTTTCATTATATACTTTATACAATTTATTCAGTATTTTTTAAATGCCATTTACATCATATATTTGATAGTTATGAATAAATTATTGTATTTTACGAGCAGTTTTGTGGTGCTTGGAATTATATAATATATATATATATATATATAGCATTTTATTACATTTCTTTATTAAAAAAATGTGTATAGGTAGTATTTATAAAGTTTTAGCTTTTAGTTTTGGATCAGTTTTAGTTGTTTTAATACTACAATTGATTGCTTCTGTTGTCCTCATAAGTCGCTCTGGATAAAAGTGTCTGCTAAATTACTAAATAATAATAATAATAATATATATATATATATTCCACATTGATAGCTCAAGAAGGTGTAATTGTTCAAATAACAAATTGTTTCATTTTAAAATA
>NC_136758.1:29395200-29465200 GCF_936440315.1 Barbus barbus
ATGATGAGAGTTAAGAGTATCAGCAGGTACCTTCTTGAGCCACAGCACAACATTCAGGTAAAATGGGCCAGCTGTTCAGGTAAAATGGGCCAATATAAAAAGAGAACAACAGGTCATTTCAGCTAAATTGTCAGTAAATTGACACTATTGTCTTTGAATATTGTCTTTGAATGAATATTTCATTAAACAATGCAATTAAAAATGAACTGATGATGTTGTCTAAATTCGCATGAGCTTGTATTTTTTTTAAAGGCTGTTAAGAGTTTGTATGGATACACATCTAGGCATATAAAATCGAAGTTTCTGTTTGAAATTAAAGTCTTTTATTTGAAAGAGCATGTCAAAACATTGTTCATAAACCTTTGCTTTGTTGGTAAGATTACTTATAATACTTTAGTACCCTTATTAGTGATTAATATAATTACCTTACAGTGTCTCTGACAAGCTTCATGTAACACTCTGCCCGACTTAAGAAAGTCAGACCGATTAAAATGATTGTTACATGTTAACAAGTGTCGAAGCAACAATATAAGATCATTTATAGCGATTTAACACTATAAATCCCAGAGTTTTTTACCCCTCCTTTAGCCAAGTGGATGCTAACTGGCTAGTCTTTTGGCTATCATTAGCATCAATTCATGTGTAAATGTGGTCATTACCTGAGCAATCTGCAGGGGGGTTGGGGGTGTGTGTGTGAATGGTTGCTGGTGGCTTGTTTGTATGTGTGGGGGAGGGAGGGCTGCTAAAAGCAGAGAACTTGTCTCACATTGGCATGTAGGGTCTTGCCCAGGTGTAAACAGGTATGAATTAGCCTGACAAGTTTGGGATCAAGTTTTGGGTGGCTTGCGACCTAAAATCCAAGTACATTTGTAATGTCCTCCCATATCTTGGCAAGGACCCTAGTCGTCCCAGTGGAGAGAGACTGTCTGAAAATGTAGTGATGAGGCTGATGGAACCATTCCTAGACAAGGGCAGAAATGTTACCACGGACAATTTCTTCACATCGCTGTCACTTGCGCATAAACTTCTTAGCCGGAAAACCACCATCCTCGGCACAGTCAACAAGATTCGCCGGGAAATCCCTCAATCCGCTAGACACACAGATCGCAATGAATTCACCACTCAGGTATGTTGCAGGTCTTTTGTGGTTCTATGTTTATGTGTTTCTAATTTTTAGAATCAACACCACCAAGTGTGTCATTGTGTGTAAAAGTGCTATGAAAATAACAATTTATCTTATTTATTAGGTGTTTTCAACCACTGCTGCTACGCTGACGGCGTATGCGCCCAAACGGAAGAAGACCGTCTACATTCTTAGCAGCATGCACAGCGTGATTCAGACTGATAATACCACCAAAAGGACGCCAAACACTATCACCCTTTACAACACCACAAAGTGCGGCGTGGATGTGATGGACCAGATGGTGCAGGAGTACACTGTCCGCACAGGGACACGGTGCTGGCCAGTTGCCGTGTTCTATAACATGATTGACATGGCAGCACTGAATGCACATGTGTTGTATCAAGCATGCACCGGAAGGCAGGAAAGACGGGTGGACTTCCTGGTGGAGCTTGCAAGAGAGTTGGCTAACTCTCATATGTGTGCGAAGAAGGCAAGAAAAGAACAATTGCTTCGGACACAACCCTCCACACCTAGCCCTGGAAAAAGAGCCATGTGTCAGGTCAAACACCAATGCAAGAACAATCATGCCACTGTGCGATGTGTTCACTGCTACAGATACACATGTGGTAAATGCAGACGGGAGATACCATGGCAGTGCTAGGATTGTGAGTGATTGCTGGAATGTACTCACTCACTTTTTAATATTATTTGTAAATATGTGTACAAATGGTTGGTTTCTTTTTTATTTTATTTTGTACTGTTTTTAACAATAAATCTCAGCAACAAAGGAAAAAAAAAAAACGTGTGTTGATTTCTCCCTAAGATGGCAAAGTGAAACACAAGTTTCCTTGAAGTGGCTCAGCCCATTGAAGTGGCCCCACATTGTTTACATAACAAAAGCAACTGTTCACAGCTGATTAAGGATATTAACCTAAAGCCTTCCAGCCCATCGGCTGTCCTGCGGGTTTTATAGGTAGAAAAGCCAAATGGCTGCTCTCTGGGAGTTCTAGTGTTAAAGAGATATGACGCTACAACCTTATTTGGCCCATTTTAGCTGACTTCACCCTACAACAAAAGAAAAAGAAAAAGCAATGCAAACAGGAAATATCAACACGTTTTGAAATGTATTATTACAAAATTACAACCAGAAAGCAAGGCAGCGCTGAGCTTCTGCGGGACAAACCAAAACAATGACGTCACCGCGCACGCACCGGAGCGTCACGTGATCCGAGAAAACAGATCACGTGACCTCTGAAGAAGTTTGAGGAAGACACGTGAGAACTACAGAAGCGACAGGTTTGTGAAATCAGGTGTTTTTGTTTGACTTTAATCTGTCGGATGTGTGTGTTTGACATGTTTCTAGCAGTTCAAACAAACTCGTGTATTTAGCTGAGGTGTTCATTTAGGATTTATTCTTGTTTAGTGGTTGTTTTTTGAGTTATTTGAGTGTTTTTGCGGGTATTTGTCTTCTGCTGTGATGTTATTTCTAATGATAAATGTGATAGTGTCATTACTAAATAAACTGAATCCGTTTTGCAAAAGAATTAAGAAATTATATTTTCAATGCATAAAATTAGGCGTTTTTTTAAGTACAAATATGATTTTTGACAGCTGATGTTTTTAAATAATATGTAATAATCTTTCCTAATTACAGTAATGCCAGTTTCAGGTGAGGGAGGGTTGAAGGTCATTTTTAAGATTTTAACAGAATTTTGATAGAAAATGTCATTCAGACCAATCAAAGTTCAATCAAGCCTCAAAAATAAAAAAACCTTGCAGAAAATAGATTTTTGGTGTTTAAAAACGTGACAATTTAAAGAATACACACACACACATATATATATATATATATATATATAGTTTTCTCATTACAGTTATGACCATTTCAGGTGACGGAGATAGAAATGACGTGATATTTAATATTTTATTTGATATGAATATTTTCACAAAAATGTCAAGAACACACTTCACCCCTCAAAAAATAAGAAATTATATTTTAAATGCAGAGATTGAGGCATAATGTGAGAACCCTTATGATTTTTGATGTACACAGATTTAATTTTATGTATATATATATATATATGAATATTTTTTCTCTCTCATTAATGACAATTTCAAGTAAAGGTTGGATGTTGTATTCCATATTATATTCATATGTCATTTAGTGTATTTTTAGAGCTATATTTGTGTTGTTTTAGTGTTTTTGCTTCTGCTGTGAGATATGTCTTATGATAAATGTATTCGTGTCAGGACTAACACTAAATCCTCTGATTACAGCTGGATTAATACAGTCCTCCATCAGACTGCACCTGATGAAAAGCAGGTGAAGAAGAGTTTCTGAGAAATGAATCTCATTATTCTGTAATTATGTAAGTTGTTTGAGAATCACGTGCAGCTTCTGTCAGCAGTTTATCGTCAGCTCCTGGGTTTTTGTGCTGTAAATGATTGAACAAGCCGTGCTTTAGTCTTGTGACGCTCATGAGGCTCTGTTCTGTTTGGTTGTGATCAGATGAAGAGATGATGGTGCTCCGGGATCTTCTGTGTTTGTGTGCTTCGATCGCTGCTGTTCGCTGTGTCTCGCCCATCGGGACTCAACCTGAGCAGGTGCACATCTCATATCCAGGTGAGCTTTGACTCCTCATGACTGACAGCTGTCCGTCAAACACTCTCAGTGACGATTTAAACTCCTGCACTCAGATCAGTTTGTGCATTACAGAAATAATCTGCCCGTTTTATGAAGAGAATATGGTGCAAAACAAAGACAGACGGGTTTCCAAACTCTGCCGTTATTGAGTGATTTCTTAGATTTATAGTCTTGATACCGATGATAGGTAGTCTTTGTTTTTACTCTCATTGTGAGTGTAATTCTGTTATATAACAACAGAATGCTCAGCTGTTTGTCACTCAATATATTATTCAATATTAGTTGATTTATGTCAGTAGAATTTTTGACAGCTAAAAAATATAACTCAATTTCCTCATTATATTAATGAACATTTCATTAGAAAGAAGGGTTGAAATGTCATGATATTTTTTATATTAGTTTATATTTTTAGCTGATTTGTTTTTAAATTTCTAGTGAAATATCAAGATATTTAATATTTTATTTAATTTTCGTTGATATTTTTCCAGCAGAATTGAAAAAAAGTCAAAGTGCATATTTTACCTCTTAAAAATTAAGAAATTATTACTTAAGAAACTATATATACAAGTCTCAGTTAGCCTAACGCAGTACACGTAGCAATTAATTATATAATAAATAAAAAGAAAATAGAATACAAAAAGATTAGAGAAGCTAGTGTAATGTTTTTAAAGAATTTAATCGTTACAGTATTGCCCGTTTCAGGTGAGGGAGGGTTAAAATGTCCTGAAAATGTCTGTTTTTTGCACAGTGGCAGTATAGACAGAGGGTCATGTGACCTGAGCAGGTGGTTATAACGGAGCATCTTTCCTCAGGTGTGAAGAACTCGATGTTGGTCACATGGTCCACCGCTAATAAAACCGAGAGTGTTGTTGAGTTCGGTCTGTGGGGCGGGAAGCTCTTCAGTCACTCGGCGAAGGGAAATGCAAGCGAGTTTATTGATGGAGGACCGGAGAACAGGACGATGTACGTCCACCGAGTCACGCTGACCGATCTGATCCCGGCCGCTGCATACGGTAACCTGCATCATAGTGTGTGTGTGTGTGTGTGTCTGTGAGAGAGAGAGTGTGTGTGTGTGTCTGTGTGTGTGTGTGTGTCTGTGTGTGTCTGTGTGTGTGAGAGAGAGAGAGTGTGTGTGTGTGTGTGTGTGTGTGTCTGTGTGTGTGTGAGAGTGAGTGTGTGTGTCTGTGTGTGTGAGAGAGAGTGTTTGTGTGTGTGTGTGTGTGTGTGTTTGTTTGTGTGTGTGCGTGCGTGTGTGTCTGGTATTTATCACATTTTTTTATAGTCCCCATGAGGAAACAAGCTTATAAATCATCCAGAGTGAGTTTTCTTGGGGGAAAGTAGAAATGCACAGTCTCCTGTGAGGGCTAAGTTTAGGTGTAGGGTTGGTGTAGGGCAATAGCACACAAAGTTTGTACAGTATAAAAACCATTACGCCTATGGGATGTGTGTGTGTTTCAGTGTATCACTGTGGCAGTGAAGCTGGATGGAGCGACATCTTCTACTTCACATCTCTGAATGAAAGCCTGAGCTTCAGCCCCAGATTCGCTCTGTTTGGAGACATGGGCAACGAAAACCCTCAGTCTCTGAGTCGACTGCAGAAAGAGACACAGCTGGGGATGTACGACGTCATTCTGCACATTGGTGAGACTGTCAACACATTACAGTCTTGATTAAAGAATAGATCAGCTAAGATGAACATGAGCTGAAAATGTGTTCACCCTCAGATCATCCAAGATCAGGATGAGTTTGTTTCTTCATCAGGTTTGTACAAATGTGTCTCTGCATCACTGTCTCAGCAATGGATGCTCTGCAGACAAAAGCTGAAACAAATCCAGCATTAAGATGTTTTTAACTAAAATACAGTCCATAATCCATAATAACTCTTCCTCCAGTGAAAAAGTGTTCTGGTCTGAATCAGGAGAGAAATCTGCTCAGATCAAGCAGCGTTTACAAGACAAAACAGCTCTAAACTTTAAAGCTTTTGTCTTCTCCAGATGTTAACTGATGGACTGGAGTGGTGTGGATTATTGTGATGTTTTTATCAGCTGTTTGGACTCTCATTCTGACGGCACCCATTCACTGCAGAGCATCCATTGCTGAGACACATTTCTACAAACCTGATGAAGAAACACACTCATCCTGATCGCGGATGAGCAAATTTTCAGCTAATGTTAATTTTTGTGTGAACTGTTCCTTTAACTGAGTAAAAGCAGATTAGTTTGTCGTCCCAGTGATGATAGTTTGGGTGGTTTAGTTGTAGTTTTGTGTTTTGCTTGTGCATGTGGTGAATGTGCTTTACAGCATGTGATTGTTTTCACAGGGGATTTTGCGTATGACATGCATGAGGTAAGAAACACATATTTTGACCCGATTGTCTAATGTTGGCCATAATATCATAATCTGAGACAAAACCCACAAATCCAGCTGTCAGCTTCAGTGGAAACACTGCGAGCGTCTGAAAACTAATTAGAGTAACGAAACCCAACAACCGACCACAATATTCCCCAAATCACTGGATTGAGTTCAGGTATGACTATGTAAGTGTCTGGAAAATAGATTGATCTGATCTGAATTTGTCACGACTGAGGTTTCTGATGATGGGCTGCTTTCTTTTACATTCATTTACAGATGCTTTTATCCAAAGCAGCTCATATGCATTCATTAAATTAGTTTATTTATTACCAATAATGAGGCCTATTTCATCGCACTATTTTATCCACTCGTCTCGTGTGTAACTTGTAATGTTAAAGTTGTGTATTTTTTAGTTTTAAAACAGTGTGTGTTTGAAATATTACATTATAATGTGATTATGAGCTGAACTACTGAACACAGAACATCTGTTTTTAATCACAGCCTTGATTCTGAGGGGTTTAACGTGCCGGTGTTATTTTAGATACTATTGTAGTTTTTAATATTTTTATTTCAGTTAACATTTATTTTATTTCAATTAAAAAAAAGTTTTTTATGGTTTTAGTTAACTATAATAATACTGAGTTTTCATTAACAGTTTTTATTATTTTTAGATTTTCTGTTTTCATTTGAATTAATTATAGTTTTCATAATTTTGTTCTTTGTTTTTGTCACTTTTATTAGTATTGTTATTTTATTTCATCACTTATTTTATTTCAGCTTGTTGCCAAGGCAAAATCAACAAATAAAATAAACTATATAGACATATTAAATGAAAGAGAAAATAAAACATGCACAACAAAACTGGTAAGACTTTAATAAAATTTTAAATGAAAATTGAAAATATAAAAATGTAAACGACTTTTGAACTGTTGATAAAAACTATAATAGTATCTCAGTGATTCTGAACCCTTGTGTGTGTGTGTGTCTGTGTGTGTCTGTGTGTGTCTGTGTGTGTCTGTGTGTGTGTGTGTCTGTG
Source organism: Barbus barbus (assembly GCF_936440315.1). NCBI lineage: Eukaryota > Metazoa > Chordata > Actinopteri > Cypriniformes > Cyprinidae > Barbus > Barbus barbus. The sequence continues at coordinate 29,402,356 of NC_136758.1, forward strand.
TGTCTGTGTGTCTGTCTCTGTGTGTCCGTGTCTGTCTGTGTGTGTCTGTCTCTGTGTGTGTGTCTGTGTGTGTATGTCTGTGTGTGTGTGTGTGTGTCTGTCTCTGTGTGTGTCTGTCTGTGTGTCTGTCTGTGTGTGTGCGTGTGTGTCTGTCTCTGTGTGTGTGTCTGTGTCTGTGTGTGTGTGTGTGTGTCTGTGTCTGTGTTTAATCAGGATAACGGCCGGATCGGTGATGAGTTCATGCGGCAGATCCAGTCCATCGCTGCTTACACGCCGTATATGACCTGTCCTGGAAACCACGAGTGGGCTTAGTAAGTGTGTTTAACCTGCTGTTAACCTAAACCTGATCTCAACTTTAATGTCTTCGAGTGGGTCAGTCATCAGGAGATTTTAACCAGGTTATAGAGTGCAGAAATCAGAGGTTTCCAGTGTGAAAACGGTGTTGCTGCCATCTGGAACAAAAGAATCTGTTCCACAGCGGAGATTCAGAACATTTTTGGGAAACATTTCTTGACGTGAGTCATTTTAATCGTATGTCTGGATTTGCTCAAGAGCCACCGACATCTAAACAACATCAGCTGAGCCAAAGAACACAGAGAAACAGGCTGGTGAAAGGCATGCAGTTACACTTAACGAATCACAGAAAATTATTATTTTGCATAGACAAAACAATTCTTGTTTAGCATTTTGATTGCTTTGTGACATTATTATGTAACATGCACTTAACCGTCATAATGCATTCAGAATCTCTAGACTGTTTTCATATTCCGGGTCCGTTTGGATTTGTAGAATTATTTTAAAATATTATAAAAATATTTTATTAAACTTATTTTTCAAATAAAACCATATTGTATCTGATCAGCAACTTCTCAATAATAAGAAAACAAATCAAAGTTTTGAATTTTGCCATATTTTCACTGCATTTACCTCTTTATTATTAATTAAGCATTTTATAAATTCTTTGAAATTTCAAATTATATATGAACTACTCCAAAAAAAACTAAGATGTAATTTTTTTTTTTTCAAAACTGGTGAGATTTTATTTGTATACATCATTGTATGAAATTTTTCTAAGAAAACATAAATATTTATCTGAAAAGTTTTCAAACAAAATAAATTAATTTTATTTGCATAAACTCACTTTCAGATGAGAAAAATGGGTTGCACTTTATTTTTAAGGTGTCCTTGTTACAGTGTAATTATACCTTTAAGTACGGAGTAATATTAATTAACTACATGTGCTTACTATATGGTTAGGATTAGGGTTTGGTTTAGGATTACTTGCATGTAATTATGCATAATTAATTGTTATTATAATAGTAAGTACATGTACCGTGTTACAAGGACACCTTAAAATAAAGTGTTACCAAAAAATGATCAGTTTTTCATGCTGCAATGGTTCATCAATAGGTGTACATATTCATGATCATCATGAAATGTATTTTACAAACGTTTTTTTTACACTAATATAACTTCATAGATAACGTAATTTTGACACTAATGGTACTCCATTCATACCCGGGTCAAAAATGACCCGAACACAAATATGTTTTATATCTCTTAAAAAATAATAGTAAAAAATACTAAATGATGAAAAAAATAAATGATGTGTATCTTTAGGGTCTTAAAGCATTCGCAAAGTTTCGTTCCGTTACTAAAAACGATGCAGTTTTTAGAAATGTTCATTATTAATTTTGGGCTGACTTAAACATGTTTCCTTGAGATTCTCTCAAAAGCACATTGACAGTGTTGTTACGGTACATTAACAGGGCTGTGTTTAATACGAAACAGTGAGTGTTTTCTGTAATATCAGATGGATGGATGCAGCTAATGCTCCTCAGCTCTCGCTGCAGACAGAAGAAAACGCCCCGGTAAAGATTTGTTTGATTCTGGGACATCAAATCAAAGCCACATGGATGTTTGACCCTGCGGAGCGAGCGCTGAACGACTGACATGATGAAGATGTGACGTGTAGTGAGATGGTTAAGATGTTTAGGGCCATTAGTCAGATGTTTGTAGATTAACCATCAACAGATGACGGTCTACTGAACGTCTGGATGAGATGAGATGATTTTAACCCCACGGGCATCTGCAGAAAACTCAGGGTTCAGACCTTCAGGACTAAATGAGTGAACGGTGTTGTCATGATGGACGATTGATTTCACATTTGCATATGCCTGTTTTTTAAGATTTTCTCAATCAAAATCTCACGAGACATCATTGTAAAGGTTTATACAAGGCAAAAAATTCTTGTATTAATCAGTATTTCTGTCTTGTTTTTCAGTACAATTATCTAAACATTCTTAAATCAAGATACATTTACTGGAGAAGCAAAATGACAGAAGATAAAAAGAGAAATTGATCAAAATGAAGTGAGTTTAAGTTTAAAACCAGAACAAAAGGAGTCACTCAAGACTCAAGTAAAAAAACCTCAAGTATTCTAATAGAATGTCTATTTTTAAATGATACTAAGCAACGTTTTTCAGAAAATAAGGACATTTTAAAAAAATGTTTTTCTTCGAATAATTTTAGATTTTTTTTTTTCACGTTAAATTGGAAGATTCAATATAATTGTCGTTATTGTTATTTTTAATATAAATGTATATTTTTGTATGCTGATTGTTTTTATAAAGCAAAAATGGTAAACAATGTATGGAAATTATATTGTAATCTTATTTGTTTTTTAAGTACTGTTGATTTTGCCATGAATTTAGCCATTGCTGCTGATATGGCCTTTAATCATAAATAAATAAAATAAATATTTGTTCTTGTTTTAAGAATAAACTTACTTAATTTTTATCAACTTTTCTTTAAAAACAATGTGTCATTTTGCATAAATGTATCTTGGCTTAAGAATGTTTAGATAAGACAACAAATCTTTTTGCACTGTATTTATAATCTGACCGGCTCCTGCATGATGTCTGCATTATTCACATCCATCTTAGTAAGTGTTTCAGCAGTTTCACATTTTTTAGTGAACTAGTTAGTAGTTTAGTGCTGATGAGTGCAGTTTGACTGCTGACCACTGGAGGGAAGCACAAACCTCTTGATCAACAGAAACATTTATTTTAAACATGATTGGATACGGATTGAGAGGTTTTTTGGTCAGGGCAGTAATTTGTATTTGTGTGTGTTAAAGTATCTTATACTTAAACGTAAGGCCTGTTGTTTTCCTAGCCTTGACCTAATGACCTCTGTGCGATCTCAGCACATCCATACCAGCACAACGGAAACTCAAAAAAATGATCCTGACCCCTGCGTCCTCTTGACCTTTGACCCCACCTTCTGAGGTCGCTGACAGTGACCCCACGCCCGTATCTCATGTTTATGAGCCGAATGAATCTGTGAAACACGAGTGCGTTTAGTGTTTTTCTGTTTCTCCCTGGTGTCGGTTTCAGCGCTCGTGTGTGTTCACTGGGTAATTCACTAATGGCAGCTGTGGTGTTCAGTCTGTGATTTTCTGTCTGTGTTTGTTTTTGCAGTAACTTCTCCCACTACAGGAGTCGTTTCAGTATGCCGGGACACACGGAGAATCTGTGGTACAGGTACGAGCGCTGACACTCGAGACAAGCATCTGAGATCTTGAGCTGTTTTGCTTTGTTTTCTCTCTGTGGAAGTTTGTTTTCACCACAGGAATAAAAAAGGGTAATTATCTCACAGTTCTGACTATTTTACCCCAATTCTGTGAGAAAAACACAGAATTGCGAGATATAATCTCTAATGCTGAGTTTATATCTCGCAGTTCTGAGTATATATCTCGCAATTTTTACTTTATATCTTGCGATTCTGAGTTTATATCTTGCAATTTTGACTACATCTCATAATTCTGAGTTTATATCTTGCAATTCTAAGTTTATATCTTGCAATTCTGACTATCTTGCAATTCTGAGTTTATATCTCGCAATTTTGAATTTATATCTTATAATATTGACTATCTTGAGTTTATATCTCGCAATTCTGACTTCATTTCATAATTCTGAGTTTATATCTTACAATTCTGACTTTATATCGCGCAATTCTGACTTTATATCTTGCAATTCAGAGTTTATATCTTGCAATTCTGACTTTATACCTCGTAATTCTGAGTTTATATCTTGCAATTCTGACTATATCTTGCCATTCTGAGTTTATAACTCGCAATTCTGACTTTATATCTCATAATTCTGAGTTTATATCACGCAATTCTGACTTTATATCTTGCAATTCAGAGTTTATACCTCGTAATTCTGAGTTTATATCTTGCAATTCTGACTATATCTTGCCATTCTGAGTTTATAACTCGCAATTCTGACTTTATATCTCATAATTCTGAGTTTATATCTTGCAATTCTGACTTTATATCTTGCAATTCAGAGTTTATATCTCGCTATTCTGAGTTTATATCTTGCAGTTCTGACTTCATCTCATAATTCAGAGTTTATATCTTGCAATTCTGACTTTATAACTCGCAAGTCTGACTTTATTTCTCTCAATTCAGAGTTTATAACTCGCAATTCTGACTTTATATCTTGCAATTCAGTGTTTATATCTCGCTATTCTGAGTTTATATCTTGCAGTTCTGACTTCATCTCATAATTCAGAGTTTATATCTTGCAATTCTGACTTTATAACTCGCAAGTCTGACTTAATCTCATAATTCTGATTTTATATCGCGCAATTCTGACTTTATATCTTGCAATTCTGATTTTATATTGCGCAATTCTGACTTTACATCGCGCAATTCTGACTTTATATCTTGCAATTCTGATTTTATATTGCGCAATTCTGACTTTACATCGCGCAATTCTGACTTTATATCTTGCAATTCTGACTTTACATCGCGCAATTCTGACTTTACATCGCGCAATTCTGACTTTACATCGCGCAATTCTGACTTTACATCGCGCAATTCTGACTTTACATCGCGCAATTCTGACTTTATATCGCGCAATTCTGACTTTATATCTTGCAATTCAGAGTTTATATCTCGCTATTCTGAGTTTATATCTTGCAGTTCTGACTTCATCTCATAATTCAGAGTTTATATCTTGCAATTCTGACTTTATAACTCGCAAGTCTGACTTAATCTCATAATTCTGACTTTATATCGCGCAATTCTGACTTTATATCGCGCAATTCTGACTTTATATCTTGCAATTCTGACTTTATATTGCGCAATTCTGACTTTATATCTCGCTATTCTGAGTTTATATCTTGCAGTTCTGACTTCATCTCATAATTCAGAGTTTATATGTTGCAATTCTGACTTTATAACTCGCAATTCTGACTTTATATCTCGCTATTCTGAGTTTATATCTTGCAGTTCTGACTTCATCTCATAATTCAGAGTTTATATGTTGCAATTCTGACTTTATAACTCGCAATTCTGACTTTATTTCTCGCAATTCAGAGTTTATATCTCGCAATTCTGACTTCATCTCATAATTCAGAGTTTATATCTTGCAATTCTTACTTTATATCTTGCAATTCAGAGTTTATATCTTGCAATTCTGACTTTATAACTCGCAAGTCTGACTTAATCTCATAATTCTGATTTTATATCGCACAATTCTGACTTTATATCGCGCAATTCTGACTTTATATCTTGCAATTCTGACTTTACATCGCGCAATTCTGACTTTACATCGCGCAATTCTGACTTTACATCGCGCAATTCTGACTTTACATCGCGCAATTCTGACTTTACATCGCGCAATTCTGACTTTACATCGCGCAATTCTGACTTTACATCGCGCAATTCTGACTTTATATCGCGCAATTCTGACTTTATATCTTGCAATTCAGAGTTTATATCTCGCTATTCTGAGTTTATATCTTGCAGTTCTGACTTCATCTCATAATTCAGAGTTTATATGTTGCAATTCTGACTTTATAACTCGCAATTCTGACTTTATTTCTCGCAATTCAGAGTTTATATCTCGCAATTCTGACTTCATCTCATAATTCAGAGTTTATATCTTGCAATTCTTACTTTATATCTTGCAATTCAGAGTTTATATCTCGCTATTCTGAGTTTATATCTTGCAGTTCTGACTTCATCTCATAATTCAGTTTATATCTTGCAATTCTGACTTTAACTCGCAAGTCTGACTTAATCTCATAATTCTGACTTTATATCGCGCAATTCTGACTTTATATCGCGCAATTCTGACTTTATACCTCGCAATTCTGACTTTATATCTCGCAATTCAGAGTTTATATCTCGCTATTCTGAGTTTATATCTCGCTATTCTGAGTTTATATCTTGCAGTTCTGACTTCATCTCATAATTCAGAGTTTATATGTTGCAATTCTGACTATATCTTGCCATTCTGACTTTATAACTCGCAATTCTGACTATTTCTCGCAATTCAGAGTTTATATCTCGCAATTCTGACTTTATATCTCGTAATTCTGACTTTATATCTTGCAATTCTGACTTCATCTCGCAATTCTGAGTTTATATCACGCAATTCTGACTTCATCTCATTATTCTGCGTTTATATCTCACAAATCTTATTTTAACTCGCAATTCTGAATTCATAACTTTTTAGATAAAAAGTCACAGTTACTTTTGCTTGTTTTTTTCATCCTGTGTTGGATACAAGCTTCCATATCTTTCAGACTGGTGGATGGAAAATAACTGTGTATCTTTAAAGGTCATTAGTTTTTACTCAGAAATCTCCACTTACACTATAATGAAAGAAAACTAGAAAGACTCTGCCTCCTTTTATTCTGTGGTTCTTCACATGAGCTCAATTAGAATGTCTGGATAAACTATTTGAGAAAGGTCATAAGGCGCAGATTATAGTCAGTTGAGTAAGTTTGTTATGGTTTTCTGGGAAAACTCAGAATCATCTCTGAGCTGGAACGTCATAATTGAGCAAGCGATATATCTGTGCTCATGGGAGAAAGCTGGAAAGACTAATGAGGTTCTGCTTTAAACACACAGAGGATGATGATTCCAGCTCTGCTTTGTTGGATGATTGTTTTTCCCAGTCTGAAGAAACATTTAGTGTTTGCACAATCAGTTAAAAAACTGAAGCATGTTTATAACTGTGTGTAGCTGGAATGTCGGGCCTGCTCATATCATCTCCTTTTCCACTGAAGTCTATTTCTATCTGGAATATGGCCTGGATCTGCTCTTCAGACAGTATGAGTGGCTACAGGCGGATCTAAAGGTACAAAAACACAACAGATGCTGCTGTGGTTCTCTATTGTCGATGAACACTGTAAAAATCATGTTCATAGGTTTCGATGAGTGTGTTTCTTCATCAGGTTTGTAGAAATGTGTCTCTGCATCAGTGTCTCAGCAATGAATGCAGTGAATGGGTGCCGTCAGAATGAGAGTCCAAACAGCTGATAAAAACATCACAATAATCCACACCACTCCAGTCCATCAGTTAACATCTGGAGAAGACAAAAGCTGAAACAAATCCAGCATTAAGATGTTTTTAACTCCTATACAAGTCCATAATTCATAATAACTCTTCCTCCAGTGATAAAGTCCATCAAAATCCAGCCACATATTTGTTTAGAGCTGTTTTGTCTTGTAAACGCTGCTTGATCTGCAGATTTCTCTCCTGATTCAGACCAGAACACTTTTTCACTGGAGGAAGAGTTATTATGGATTATGGACTCATATTTGAGTTAAAAACGTCTTAATGCTGGATTTGTTTCAGCTTTTGTCTTCTCCAGATGTTAACTGATGGACTGGAGTGGTGTGGATTACTTGTGGATTATTGTGATGTTCTAAGGCTAAAGTAAGGGAATATTCTTGAAGCATGATGTTCTGTTTAACGGCATCATCTTGATGCAGTCTTGTGTGTTTGTGCCTCTCGCTCTCATTGATGAAGGAAGCGAACCGTCCTGAGAACCGAGCGCAGCGGCCGTGGATCATCACGATGGGACACAGACCCATGTACTGCTCCAACGATGACGGAGACGACTGCACACAGTTCCAGAGCTACGTATGTGATCTGAAATCTGATGATTCTGTGTGTTTTAGTGCTATCCAGATGCGTTTACTTGACAAGTAAAATTACTTAAGATATTTTGTCGTCTTTTCTGAAAATATTATCCAAATTTTGTTAGTTTTCGCTTAAAACAATCAAAAATATAAAATAATCTTAATTCAAAGGCTAAACAAGATTATTTTTCTTACCCCATTGGCAGATATTTTTGATCATTTTAAGCAAAAACTAACAATATTATATTTTTTTTCATAAAACAAGACAATATCTTGAGTCATTTTACTTGTCAAGTAAACTTGTAAATCTTAATTCCTGAATTTGTAGGTATTTATACTAGAAAACAAGACAAAATAATTTTTGGCAGTGTTTGACCGATCTATCGTCCTGTTTTAGGTCCGACTTGGACGCAATGACACGAAGCCCGCTGCTCCTGGACTCGAGGATTTATTCTATCAGTACGGTAAGAGGATTCATCACTATTTCCCATGCTTATTGTCATGTATACTAGGTACAATGAAATGCTCATTTTGTTATCTCCTCAAATAGATAAAGTACCATTAAAACACTTAAATTTGTATTTGAGATGTTTTCTTTCAACTAGGAATATCATGTCTCTTCTTTCAGACTAGTGGAAAGAAAACACTTTATCTATTTGCGTCTGTAGATTTAATTTCCAATCCATATCTTTAAAGAGTTTTACAAACACCAAACTTTGTAGTTTTATTCCTCTCTATATTCATATTTCATTCACACTGATTTATACAACATTTAGTCTTAAAAACATGGTCAAAATTTATTTTTTTCTGGCTGTTGCATTGTAAAAAATTAATTTCTTCCTCCATATTTTCAAATCTTGTTTTATATTGTTTTCCAGAGCAAATACTGAGACATTCTTGAATTGAGATGCATTTCCTTGAGAGGCACAATGTATGCAAATTAGCGCACATTTAATTAGATGATGCCTCATTTGCATATTTAAGCATAACATCTCAGAAAACGTGTAATACTGAACAGTTGTCTAATGCACTGTGATTAATCACCAGGTGAAGTATGGTGGTATATATTAGTTAGAATTTTCCCTGTTCACCTGTAGTGTCTTGCCAGTGTTCCTCAATCAGCTGATCTGATTCTGATGAGATGCTGGATGTGTGTGTGTGTGTGTGTGTGTGTGAGAGAAAGTGTGTGTGTGTGTGTGTGTGAGAGAGAGTGTGTGTGTGCGTGCGCGTTTTTGTGACATATGAGGACATAAATTTGTTTAATGATAGATATTACAAGGAGAAGGTGATTGAGGACATTCTCAGTGTACCCATTTTTCAAAAGGCTTATAAATCATACATAGTGAGTTTTTTTGAGAAAGTAAAAATGCAGAAAGTTTCCTGTAAGAGGTAGATTTATGTGTAGGGTAAGTGTAGGGCGATAGAAAATACAGTTTGTACAGTATAAAAACCATTACGTCTATGGAGAGTCCCTACAAGGATAGCTGACCAGACTGTGGGTGTGTGTGTGTGTGTGTGTGTGTGTCAGGAGTGGATCTGGAGCTCTGGGCTCATGAACACACATATGAGAGACTCTGGCCCGTCTACGATTACAAGGTAAATACTGAGCACTGATGTGAAAGCGCTCCGTGATCTGCTTAGCAGAAGTTCTCTATCAGATCTGACGGTGTGTTTGTGTCTTGCAGGTGTTTAACGGGAGCTCTGAAGAGCCGTATGTGAATCCTAAAGCACCCGTGCACATAATCACAGGTTCAGCCGTGAGTATAAGAAACAGGACCAGCTATACACTGTGTATTATTTATTAAAACAGTATGTGAAGCAGCACATATAGAGTGCATTACTTTTTCCATTCATTTTTCCCATAGAGATTTATAGAGATTTTAAAATAGTCTCCATTCACTGCATTTTAATCCATAAATCAAACCAACCACCTTAGTGAAAAATAAATATACTTATATACTTATAATTTATTTCATACCAAGTATACTAAAAATAAATTTTTATATTTATGTACTATATAAAATGCCCTGCAATTGTACTTTTAGTATACTAAACTGATATACTTAAAGTCTGGACTTAAAGTTTTGTACTTAATGCACTTTAATTGAGCAGAAGTAGTGCTGAAGTACAATTAAAGATATGCTTAGTATATTTGATTGTGCTAAAGTGGAACTATTGCAAGTATAGATCCAATTTAAATATTTTGCTTTTAAATTATTCAAAGGTCATACAATCCTCATCAAAAGTGACATTAAAACACATTTTAGACTTAATATTAAGAAAAGTGCATTGTGCACAAGTAATATTCCAAGTAAAGTTTAATTATAATTTTTTATATCAATAAGTCTTGAGTTATCTGTCAGTAGACTATTTGAACTATACTTGGTATGAAATAAATGTGTTTTAAATATTACTTTTTTACTAGGGCAGTTATGAGGAGAATCACAACAGACAAAACCACACAAAAAGAAAAAAACTGAAATCTGTTCTAAGAACATTTTGCAAGTGTTCCTCTTAAGTAATAATAATGTAATTTCTTTCTGCACATTCAAAACGTCCAGTTTTTTTATTTTTTTATTTCTTGCTTATGTGAACATTAAAAGAACATTAATTTTTACCAATTTGCAGCGTTATGGGAACATTACTTTTGAATGTTCTCTGAATGTTCTAAAAATATTATAAAAAAATAAAAAAGAAATTAGATGAACATCCAGCTAAAACGATTCAAGAAAAGTTCCATAAAATGTATAAATAATGTTTTGAGAACATTATTAAAGACCACATACGTTGGAACGTCTCGGTTACGTATGTAACCCTCGTTCCGTCGGTGACCGACGAATTGGGATCTCAGGAGCACTTACGCATATGAATCAACCGTTTAGATGCATATGGAAAATTTAGAGGAGATAGAAGCCTCTTTGACATTGGCAGAACATCTGCCGGGGAAACACGGGCTCTCAGGCTATACCGTGGACTTTACACATATGGGATCCAATTAGGCCTTACATATGAAACCCAGCCCTCTACCGGTTCTCATGGATTCATCAAGCAAGGGCCTAGCATCAGGCGCTCTGCCACGTCTGACTGCCGAGGGAATGGAGCAGCTCGACAGGGTCTACCGTACTCTCTGGAGCAGTTTTAGCAAGCCGACCCAAAACCGGAGCCTCTCGGTGCTTCTACCCGTTTGAGGTGAGAACACAGGAGGAAACCGGCTCCACACACAGGCTATAGAACCTGGCGAACGTGTTAGGGGTCGCCCAGCCCGCAGCTCTACAAATATCTGCCAGCGAGGCGCCCTTTTTCCAGTAGGCCATCCTCTGCTTGGAGACGGCATTCCCTTTCTGCCGGCCTCCATGACAGACAAAGAGCTGGTCTGAGGTCCTGTAGCTTCGCGTCCTGTCAACGTAGCATCTCAGTGCTCGGACGGGACAAAGCAACGGAAGGGCTGGGTCTGCCTCCTCCGAGGGCAGCGCTTGCAGGCTCACCACCTGGTCCCTGAAGGGAGTAGTGGGAACCTTGGGCACATAGCCAGGCCGGGGCCTCAGGATTACCTGGGAGTCAGCCGGCCCAAACTCTAGGCACGAGTCGTCGACCGAAAATGCGTGCAGGTACCCTGCCCTCTTGATGGAGGCCAATGCAAGCAGGAGCATTGAAAGAAACTGCAGCTCAACTGTCTGCAAAGGCTCAAATGGACCCTGCTGTAGTGCTTTGAGCACTAGAGACTGGTCCCAAGAGGGTATAGAGGGGGGCCGTGGAAGATTTAACCTTCTTGCCCCCTTAAGGAACCTGACGACCAAGTCATGCTTACCCACCGACTTCCCTTCCACGGGGTCGTGGTTGGCAGCAATCGCAGCCACATAGACTTTAAGGGTGGAGGGAGACAGCCTTTGCTCCAACCCCTGCTGCAAAAAGGACAGCACGACTCTGATCGGACACTTCCGGGGGTCTTCTCGGTGAGAAGAACACCACTCGACGAACAGGTTCCACTTCAAGGCGTAAGCATGTCTCGTAGACGGCGCTCTCGCCGAAGTGATGGTGTCAACTACGTCTTGGGGTAGGTCACCTAGAACCTCCACGTCCCATCCAGGGACCAGACATGAAGTTTCCAGAGGTCTGGACGTGGGTGCCACAAGGTGCCCCGTCTCTGAGTCAGTAAATCCCTCCTCAGAGGAATCCGCCAATGAGGGGCTGTCACGAGGAGCATCAGTTCTGGGAACCAAGTCCGAGTGGGCCAGTACGGCGCTATGAGCAGGAACTGCTCCTCGTCCTCCCTGATCTTGCACAGTGTCTGTGCGAGAAGGCAGGACGTATTGAATCGCCTCAGCCTGCTCCTGAGCAGCCGAGAACCGCTGGGCCATGTTCTTGACTGCGTCGCCGAAGAGGCCAGTCTGGGACACAGGGCCCTCGAGGAACCGATACTTTGTCAGCATCCCCATGTCGACCAGACACAGCCAGGGTTGAACGTCCTGGACCACAAGTGTGGACATCGCATGACCCAGAGACCGCGCCATGACCTTCGTCGCTCTTAGCGCGAAGTCAGAAGTGGTACAAAGCTCTCAGAGCTTCCGGATCGTGACCACCCCGATCCGAAGTGCTCTTAGCCTGAAGAACCTGCAGTAACGCCGTAGCGTAAGGTGGAGGCAGCTTCTCCACAGGCCACATAAGCACCGCCGGACAGACCAGACGAGTACCTACAGGCCTGGAAGAGGAGGCACGGTTTGCCCTGCCGGGTGGAGACGGTATTAGGACACAACTGCATCGCAACCGACCGCTGGGTGGTGATGGCGCAGTGGATAAGACACATGCCTTTGGTGTGAGAGACCCGGGTTCGAATCCACTGTGAGACACCAATGTGTCCCTGAGCAAGACACTTAACCCCTAGTTGCTCCAGAGGCGTGCGACCTCTGTCATATATAGCAATTGTAAGTCGCTTTGGATAAAAGCGTCAGCTAAATGAATAAATGTAAATGTAAATGTCCACCGGGAGGACTCCCGTATACCCCCTAGCTGCGCCACCATCAAGGGTGGTGAGGGGGAGGAGCTAGCAGGGCGGTTTCTGGCAGTAAAAGGTGCCGTCCACGACCTGGTAAGCTCCCCATGCACCTCTGGGAAGAGAGGCACTGGGGCAGGGCGCTGAGAACCAGCGCAAGCTACCCCGAGAAGCCAGTCGTCCAACCTCGAGGGCTCGGGACACGGTGGGATCTCCACTCGAGCCCTACTCTCTCAGTGGCCCGGGAAAGCACAGCCATGATTTCTGGATCCGACTCAGGCACTGCTACTGCCGGAGCAGCAGCACAGCCGAATCTTCTTCCACAGAAAGCTCTGGCTCCCCTCTGATGCAGCGGTCGACATCTGGTCGTCAGGAGGAGCACCAGGGTAACTGCTGGTGCGCCCCTTGTAGAGGGCCCAGCACGTTCCACTGACAGCTCAACTGGTTTCGGAGCGCAAGAGGAGCGATGGTCCCTCGAGGGTTGGTTCCCTGGAGGGTTTGCCACCACTGTAATCCTCAGACCACCCATGCCGCTGCCTGAAGTAGTCCCCGTCTGTATGCAGCCAGAACGAGAGCCAGATCGAGGCAGAGGCAACAGAGCTCTGTCCCTTTGTCGAGGTAATGGAGCCTGGCCCGCAACTCCAATATGATCATCTTCCCACCATGAGAAGATGCCTCATCCACGAACGCCACCTCAGCATGCTTACTGCCCAGGCACGTGAGGCAGCAATCATGACCATCACCCGCGCCAGGTAACGACCGCATCCAGAAACGCACAGGTGACACGTTGTCTGTAGCAAGACCCAACTCGTCTTTACAAAGACGTAACGTCGAGTTTGCCAGATGCAACGTCGTCTTTAAAAAGACACACCCGTGAATGCTCTTTTAGGGAAATCACTCTTTCAGTGTGCTGAAGCGCAAAGGGGAGATGGCCGCTTGCAACACAATCAGGGGGTAGTGCAACCTGATGTGTGCAATCCACTCGACACAGGAAGAACCACCGCCGCTGAAGCGCCGTACTGCCAGCACGAGAGTCTTCCAAAGAGCGTGCTTAACTCGTTGAATTCACTCGTCAGCAGAAGTCAGGAGCAGAACAATGTAACCACTCGGCTCCGACGCGAAAAAGCTGAATATGCGCTGCACCTGCTGCCTGCTTATACTCACGCTGTGATCTCCCTAAGCGTCTCCCTAAGCGAGATCCCAATTCGTCGGTCACCGACGTGACTCTGAGTGACCGACTGATAGGGAACGAACATTCTATTAATGTTGCCAGAAGAACGTTTGTTCATAACGGTGAGAGAACCTTGCCAGAATATTCTGAGAACATTCCCCATTAGCTGGGTACTCAATGGCTTCAATGAGGGAAAGAATTACAGTCCCATGAAGCATTGCAAATTACATCATTGAATTGAGTAAACTATTCATTCAAACAAAAGACACATGATGCAGTGCAGACGTCTAGTCATGGTTATCATACTTAATTTAAAAAAAACAACAAAAAAAAAAACATTTTGTTTCTCAAAAAAAAGAACCGAAATATATTTTTTTTAAATTCAGCTGTTTGGCAAGGTAGTATTTCTCATTTTCATTTAGTTTAATCTGATGTACTTAAAAAGCACCAAACTAAATTAGTAAACCTTTTTATAATGTATAAAAAAACTTTTTTCAAACTATTAATAAAAACTATAATAGTATCTCAGTGATATTAGGACAACACTGTCTTGAATTACATAAAAAAAGATCATGCAAAAGTATCACAGTACAATGCAAAAACATTATCTCTGTGAACAGCCCCTAAATAACCTTCTTATTACCAGAATGCATTGCAATACAAATCATCCACCAACTTCCAGAACCCGACTGTTGCAGACTATTGCGCAACAGTAAATATTTATTAGTTAGTTTGTCGTCACATGACCTCATCATATTGCATGCTTGCATTTTAAACTAGAAAAAAAATTGGTCAAGACAAACTTTAAGTTGGCTTGAGAAAGCCGGACCAGAAAGTTTGAAAAAGTTCAAAAATTTTAAAGTTTTAAGTTTGATGATTTTCAGTCTGAAATATTTTGTTTGTTAGTTTAAAGTCGTTTTAAAAGCCTAAAGTTTCAATGTTTTAAAGGCAATACAGTCTGTCAGAGATGGATGGATGGATGGGTGGATAGATGGATGGATGGATAGATGGATGCTAAGGACCTCAGAGTGGTTGCTAGGGTACTTGGAGTGGTTGCTATGACGGTTGCTAGGGTACCCGGGGTGGTTGCTAGGGTGTTGCTATGCATCATGTTGCATGTTTGCATTTTAAATTAAATTTGGCAATAAAAAAAATGACTTCCAGCTCATTCATCACTGGAAATGGAAGGTCGGGGTTGAGTGCATTGCATTGTGGGATGCACGTGTGTTCATGTTTTAGCAGATGTTTGATTTGTGATTTTGTTCAGGGCTGTCGAGAGAAACACGACGGCTTCATCCCCAAACCCCGCGACTGGAGCGCGTTCAGAAGCACAGATTACGGCTACACACGCATGCGTCTGATCAACAGCACACACCTGTACCTGCAGCAGGTGTCCGATGACCAGGTACCTCCCGCTGCGCTCAGAGATCACGTGAAAGAGACGTCTGAAGACTAAAGGCCATTGCACACCGAGTCCCAAATTCTCAGAAATTTTCACACGTTAAAAAATAAATACCACCTCGCGTTGTCAATCACGTTTACACACTGCCTCCGAAACTTTCGTCTGTCATAAACAAATTCAGATCGAGTTTTTTTTCACATCCGTAGCAAACATTTTGAGAGGCATTTTGCCAAAATCCAGAATGGTGATTGTCAAGTTGATCCACTTCATCTCGCAGCACAAAGCACTGTATAACCAACAAAGTGAAGAATAGAAAGAGACGGCATATAAATATAAACTGCTCCTTGGTAAGGAGGTGGAACTCTCCTTCCTCTCTACGCAATCTCAGTGTTGGGTGTAATTGGGTGCTAAGTAATTAGTTACTGTAATTTAATTACTTTTCCCTTGAAAAAGTAAAGTAAGGGATTACTCTAGAATTCAATTACAGTTACTTCTTATGTAATTGAACTCAATACTGTGTATAGACTGTAGAAGATTTATATGCAATACAATACAATTCAGGGCTCGCAAAATCTCTAAATCCCTGGCATCCCTTCGGGCAGGTACTCTTCAGATTTTGGTAAAAAAATCAACAATTTTACTTAAAAATATATTATTAAACCAAATTAAATCCAAATTTCTATGAAATCCTTTTTTTAAAGCAATATTGGTAACACTTTAGTGTCCAGTTCTCACTATTAGCATGAATATTACTGGGATATTGGCTGTTTATTATTACATAAAAAAGCACATATTAATGTCTTATTCTGCAAGACCTTATTCTAAATCCTTAATCCTACCCAATGTTTAAACTTTACAACTACTTTACTAAGTATTAATAAGCAGTAATTAGGAGTATATTGAGGCAAAAGTCATAGTTAACAGTGAGAACTGGACTCTAATCTAAAGTGTGAGCAAAAAGTTACTTGAAAGAATTAAAAGAAGTGCTTCATGTCTATCCTTGTATTAATAACTTGTCGAGGTTGATATAGGATTTAGAAAGAAATTAGTAATTAAATACTTTTTGGAGAGAGTAATTTGTACAGTAATCTAATTACGCTGTTGAAGGTGTAATTAGGAACTAGTAATTAATTACTTTTTTAGAGTAACCTACCCAACACTGGGATTGGATGGACCCAATATTTCTTTTAACAAGAGAAAAAGAAAGAGAAAATATTGGGTCCATCCAAGAGAAAGGACAACAAAATCATCCTCACCGCTTGTTTTGTGAAATTTTTGCCACGGATTAATTTCGAACGGATTCAGTGTGCAAGGTTTCTGTGCATGAACAATTTTTAGGATGACGAAAAAGAAAAAACGCATACGAAAATTTCGGAGTCTGTGTGCAAAGACCCTAACTCCAGCTGTCTCTGACTGTGTGCAGTACGGCAGAGTCATCGATCAGATGCTGCTGGTGAAGGAGAAGCACGGAGCGGACGCCTGGCACTAAACATCCACACGCTCTCAGGAAACACCGTCGACGGTGAGACGCACTTTAATCAAACAAACGAGGATCAACCGTGACGCTCTCATGCAGCAGACTTCTTCAGAATCCTTCCAGACAGATTTACTGTGACCCTAGAGCACACAACCAGTCATAAGTGTCCATTTTAAATTGGAATTGAGATTTATAGATAATCTGAATAAATAATATTTCCATTGATGTATGGTTTGTTATGATAGGACAATATTTGTCTGAGATACAACTATTTGAAAATCTGGAGCAAAAAAATCTAAATATTGAGAAAATCTCCTTTAAAGTTGTTCAAATGAAGTTCTTAACAATGCATATTACTAATCAAAAATGAAGTTTTGATATATTTACGGTAGGAAATGTACTAAATATCTTCATGGAACATGATCTTAATATCCTAATGATTTTTGTCATAAAAGAGAAATGTATAATTTTGATCCATTCAATGTATTGTTGTCTATTGCTACAGATATACCTGTGTTACTGATGACTGCTTTTGTGCTGCAGGGTCACATCTTCTCGTTCATCTAACAGGTTTCTTCTGGATCTTGGTTTGGATGAACTCAATACGGGTTAAAATATCTTCTTTGATTGTACTTGTAAATGATTCTATTTTAATAAGGAGATAAAGTACTGTATGATATACTTGATTTTTTTTAAACTATGAGCTCTGTTCCAAAACCTAGTGAGCTTCCAATTTAGAAACATTATGCTGCCTTCCAAAGGGACGTTCACACACAACACGATTTTACATTTAAAAACAAACATTAGGTTTACATACTTTACTTAAAGCCTTTATATATAATGCATTATAAATGTATTTTAATGCATGAATTATGTCTTGTAATGCACCTTATAATGCATTTTACATTTACATTTATTTATTTAGCTGACGCTTTTATCCAAAGCTATATATGTCAGAGGTCGCACGCCTCTGGAGCAACTAGGGGTTAAGTGTCTTGCTCAGGGACACATTGGTGTCTCACAGTGGATTCGAACCCGGGTCTCTCACACCAAAGGCATGTGTCTTATCCACTGCGCCATCACCACCCATACGAATAATTATAACCACAGTTATAATGTATTATAATACTTAGTTATTCAGTCACACATTTAGAAAGTATAATGCATTAAAACACACGACAAACAAACCTTCACATATTAGAATGTATTTACAATTATGTATGACAAGATAAAATGCATTACAATGTACATTATATATACTTTTATAATGCATTATACATAAAGGGTTTACGTGTTATTGTTAAATGCTGTTATACTTTTAAAAAAAAGTAACTTGAGTGACGCATTTTATAAAACTGTTGCAAAAGACACGATGATTTTAAAATGAGTTTAAATAGATAAAATAGCTAAAACTAAAATGTAACAAATTAATTTAAATGTGTTTTTAAATAACCATATATATATTTTTTAATATCCAAAGCACACAACTAAAACTAAAATGAAAACAGAAAATGTAAAAATAAAATCTTAGAAATAAAAAATTATAAAATTATAATCATATCTGTGATTAAAACAACACATTTACAAAGTGCAAAAGTAGTGACGTGCAATGCAAAATAATTTGTTCTGTGTGAACGGCCCCTAAATAACCTTCATTATACCAGAATGCATTGCAACAAAAATCATCCATCAATCAAGCAAGAGAACCATATTTTTTTAGAATTTATTTGGTATGTAAAAATATAGAAAAAAAGAGTCCCATCTAATTCTAATCGAACTATTTGTGTTATCTTCGCAACATTTACAAAAGCACGGCTGATTTGAGTCGTCTTAGAAGTGTGCTGTCTATGTAGTGCACTAGGGTTTGGAACAGAGTGAATATGAACACATGCTGCTGCTTTGAACTTCACAGTGAGCTTTAATAAATTAATTCTGTCACAGTAACTGGTGTCTGTTTGAGTTTTACCAGGGTAAACTCTAGTTTCAGTGTGATCTGCTTGGGCTGATGTTTAAAGTGTTTTCTGCTGTGACAGACATCCGCTGCACATTAACTCTGCGTGTGTTACGCAACGCGACCATAGCTGTGGTTAACGCAGATCAGCAGGAGAAAACACTTCACAGAACAGGACTGACTCACATTATAGGATTCATTTCAGCTGGAGCTGCTATGGATGCAGTATAAAAGTATATTTTAAATCAGTAGATCTCATTCTTCAAGGGTTTATTTGAAAAAGACCTTAAAAGGTCTTCATTCATCCTTCTAGTTAAGGCACAAAAAATCCAAGCAGAAAATCTTCAGTTCATAAAGTCAAATGCATTAAATGTTGCATGCATGGCAAAAAATGAATTTGTGCATCAGTATTTTTGTCTTTCAGTACAAATATCTAAGCATTCTTAAATCAAGAAACATTTAGATGTTTTCTGAGAAACTGAAGAAAATCAAGTGAGTTTATAATTCAGACAAGAACAATTATCTGTCAGTGTGGGATGAAAACCTGTTTCCCTTTGAATTAAGTTGATTTTTCGGAGGCCATTGGAAGATATTTATTCATTTTGATCATGAAACTGAAAATGTTTATTTATGGTCAAATGAATATTTTAATATTGTATTTCTTTGAAGCATTGCTAATGCAAGTCATTTATATTTAGAGATTATATTGACACATTTTGTTCCGTTAAATTTATTCCTTAAATTTTCTTTAATCGGTCTTAAAATATCTTGAAAAGTCAAACCTGCAGAAACCCTGTTTTTAGTGAATAAAATTCAATTTTTTTAGTTTTAGTATTTTTTAGGAGTGTTTATTTAAAGCTGGAAGTAGCATCAGATCTATTCTTCTGTAATGTGATGTATCAAAAAAGAATAAATGTAGGGCGGGGCTTGGTTCTGTCCCTCGGCTGCTGATTGGATGTTTAGATGTGGGCGTGGCAGATCAGAATGAGAGATTTTAGTGGATTGTAAGAAAGGGGCGGAGTTTAAACTTACTCCGTAATTGGAGAACTCTGTCATTCCTCTGGAATTTTGACATTTTCATTTAAAAAAAAATAAAAAATTAACCAGCATTTTCTCCTGGAAATGCTGGTTAATGTTCTGGCATTGGACTAAACCTGTTTTCTTTCGATGAGCAAAGGTTTGTGTTTGTTTCTGGAGCTGATTGATGGCGGGCCTCAATGATCTTAACCTCTGCACTTCAGATTTTGAGTGAACGCTGCCAAAAACATCCAGAATCATGCTTTTAGCACTCAGAAACAGATTCTTGTTTTCTCCATTTTGTGTTGCTCACAGCAGCAGCTTCTTCTTCTCTGGATTGTGTGTTTGTGACGGGTCGGAGACGTTCTGCTGGGAATAAAGATAAACTCCTGCAGTAAACGTGAATCAGACCGCAGCATGTGCTGCCGCTCTCGTGTGTTTACATCTCACTGCCTGGAAAAAACTGTCTCAGATGAATTTCTATCAAAACATCATTTCTGTGGCATATCAGTGATGCTGGAGATGAACAGAGGAACAAAAATGACCTTTAAAAAGAAAGAACTCAGAACAACATGTGACTAGAGAGCATCACCTGATTGATTGATTACAGTAGTGGAAAGTCTTTAGGTACACTATTATTGTTTGCCTTGGCAACTACAACTCGAATTCCAGAAATGTTGGGACGTTTTTTAAATTTGATTAAAATGAAAACAAAGACTTTCAAATCACATGAGCCAATATTTTATTCACAATAGAACATAAAGAACATAAATGTTTAAACGGATAAGTTTTACACTTTTATCCGCTAAATGAGCTTATTTCAAATTTAATGCCTGCTTCTGGTCTCAAAAAAGTTGGCACGGGGACAACAAAGGGCTGAAAAAGCAAGAAATTTTGAAAAGATTCAGCTGGGAGAATATCTAGCAACTAATTAAATTTGACATCAGGTCTATAACATGATTAGCTATAAAAGGGATGTCTTTGAGAGGCAGAGTCTCTTAGAAGTAAAGATGGGCAGAGGCTCTCCAATCTGTGAAAGAGTGCTTAAAAAGATTGTGGAATACTTTAAAAACAATGTTCATCAACGTCAAATTGCAAAGGCATTGCAAATCTCATCATCTACAGTGCATGACATCATCAAAAGATTTAGAGAAACTGAAGAAATCTCTGTGCGTAAGGGACAAGGCCGAAGACCTTTTTTGGATGCCCGTGGTCTTCGGGCCCTCAGACGACACTGCTTCACTCATCGGCATGATTCTGTCATTGACATTACTAAATGGGCTCAGGAATACTTCCAGAAACCACTGTCGGTAAACACAATGCCATCTGCAGATGCCAATTAAAGCTCTATCATGCAAAAAGGAAACCATATGTGAGCATGGTCCAGAAGCTCCGTCGTGTCCTGTGGGCCAAGGCTCATTTAAAATGGACTGTTTCTAAGTGGAAAAGTGTTCTATGTTCAGACGAGTCCAAATTTGACATTCTTGTTGGAAATCATGGACGCCGTGTTTTCCGGGCTAAAGAGGAGGGAGGCTTTCCAGCGTGTCCCTCAGCATTCAGTTCAAAAGCCAGCATCTCTGATGGTGTGGGGGTGCATCAGTGCATACGGTATGGGCACCTTGCATGTTTTGGAAGGCACTATGAATGCTGAAAGGTATATAAGGGTTTTAGAGCAACATATGCTCCCCTCCAGATGACGTGTATTTCAGCAGGACAATGCAAAACCACATACTGCAGCTATTACAACAGCATGGCTTCATAGAAGAAGAGTCCGGGTGCGGAATTGGCCTGCCTGCAGTCCAGATCTTTCAACTGTAGAGACCATTTGGTGCATCATTAAACGAAGAATACATCAAAGACGACCACAAACTCTTCAGCAGCTGGAAACCTATATCAGGCAAGAATTCTTATTTAGCACAGTGGCTAGATTAACAAATAAACACACGCCACCCGATCTAAATATTCTTTCACAGTTTAAAAGTAATGACTTTATGAATTTCTTTACTGATAAAATAGATAACATCAGAAATACAATATCAAATGTAGATTCTACTGTGTCTAGTATTTCAGCTTCATTCATCGCACCCAAAGAAAAACTGCAGTGCTTTACAACTATAGGACAGGAAGAGCTAAATAAACTTATCAGTGCATCTAAACCAACAACATGTTTATTAGATCCTGTACCCCCTAAACTACTGAAAGAGTTGTTACCTGTAGCAGAAGAACCGCTTCTCAATATTATTAACTCATCATTATCTTTAGGTCACGTCCCAAAACCATTCAAGGTGGCAGTTATTAAGCCTCTTATTAAGAAACCACAACTAGATTCTAATGAACTGGCAAATTACAGACCCATTTCAAATCTTCCGTTTATGTCTAAAATTTTAGAAGTAGTTGTGTCTGCTCAACTGTGTTCCTTCTTGCAAAAAAAATTATCTCTATGAAGAATTTCAGTCAGGTTTCAGGCCTCACCATAGCACAGAAACTGCACTTGTTAAAATTACAAATGACTTCTTGCTTCAGACCAAGACTGCATCTCATTGCTAGTATTACTTGATCTTAATGCTGCGTTTGACACTATAGACCATAATATACTCATAGATATACGTTTTATACTCATAGATCGATTACAAAACTATACTGGTATTCAAGGGCAGGCTTTAAGATGGTTTAGATCCTACCTGTCCGATCGCTACCACTTTGCTAATTTAAATGGAGAGTCATCTCAATTATCACCAGTAAAGTATGGAGTACCACAAGGATCTGTCCCAGGTCCTCTGCTATCTTCAATATACATGTTGCCCCTTGGTACTATTATTAGAAAATACGGGATTAGTTTTCATTGTTATGCTGATGATACTCAACTATATATCTCAACAAGACCAGATGAAACTTCTAAACTAAGCTAATAGATTGTGTAAAAAATTTAAAAGATTGGATGACCAATAATTTCCTCCTATTAAATTCAGATAAGAAAGAGATATTACTTATTGGACCAAAAAACAGTACACAGAATCTCTTGGATTACAATTTGCAACTAGACGGATGCACTGTTACGTCCTCTAAAGTCAAAAATCTGGGTGTTATTTTAGACAGCAACTTGTCCTTTAAAAATCATATTTCCCATGTTACAAAAACAGCATTCTTCCATCTTAGAAACATTGCCAAGCTTCGAAACATGCTCCCTGTTTCTGATGCAGAAAAGCTAGTTGATGCATTCATGACCTCTAGACTGGACTATTGTAATGCACTGCTAGCTGGTTGTCCTGCATCTTCAATAAACAAGCTACAGATAGTCCAAAATGCAGCGGCTAGAGTTCTTACCAGGTCAAGAAAATATGATCATATTACCCCAATTTTACAGTCTCTGCACTGGCTACCTGTTCAGTTCCGTATCATTTACAAAATATTATTACTAGCCTATTAGGCCCCAAATGGTTTTGCTCCTGCGTACCTAACTTGTCTTCTACCACGCTACAATCCAACCCGCTCCCTAAGGTCGCAAAACTCTGGACTTTTGGTAGTACCTAGGATAGCAAAGTCCACTAAAGGAGGTAGAGCTTTTTCACATTTGGCTCCCAAACTCTGGAATAGCCTTCCTGATAACGTTCGGGGTTCAGACACACTCTCTCTGTTTAAATCTAGATTAAAGACACATCTCTTTAGCCAAGCATTCACATAATGCATCTTATAATCTTGTACTGCAGTTATATCTGATCAAATGTACATTATTATTATTCTTTAGCTTGGGTTGAACAAATAATTTTTGCTTAGATGGAACAGCAGCTACGCTAATTATGTCTCTATTTGTTTCTCTGTTGATTAACATCCCGTGGTAACTAGAAATGACAGAAGCTTCAGTCTGGATCCAACCCTTAAATGATCTGAGATGACCGAACACCTGAGAAAAGAGGATGCCAACCCCTCAGAGGACCTCAGAGGATGCCAACGCTCAGACAACATACAGAATTACCTAATTTTGCCATAAGTTAAATATATTAAGGTTCTGCAATATATAAATATATTGTGGAAACTTAATTTCCTGTAGAGCTGCTTTGCAACGATTTGTATCGTATAAAGCGCTATACAAATAAACTTGAACTTGAAGAATGGGACCACATTCCAACACCAAAACTCCAGAAACTCATGACCTCGATGCCCAGACGTCTTCAAATCTTTTTGAAAAGAAGAGGAGGTGCGACACCATGGTAAACATGCCCCCGTCCCAACTATTCTGAGACCTGAAGCAGGCATCAAATTTGAAATGAGCTCATTTTGTGCTTAAAATTGTAAAAATTTCTCAGTTTAAACATTTATGTTATCTATGTTTTATTGTGAATAAAATATTGGCTCGTGATTTGAAATTCTTTTAGTTTTCATTTTATTCAAATAAAAAAAAAAAAAACGTCCCAACATTCACAGAATTCGGGTTGTACTGTAGCTTAAATAAAATATATATATTTTTAAATATTATTTCAGTTTCTGTTTATTTTATTTTATTTCAAGTAGCAACTTTTTTTATGGTTTTAATTGTAGTTTAATATAGTGTTTTATTCATTTTTAGTTATTTCATATCAAGTTAAACCAAATTAAAATGGCTTTTAGTATTTTATTTCAGTTAGGTTTTTTTCTCCCCAAGTAAGTAATTTTGTAACAGTTTTAATTTTATTTAAATGATCATAACCCCGTCACAGGAAGTGGAGTCTGAGGTTTATCTGAGGTGGTTTCCTGTGAGTCACTCAAGGCTTTGGATCAAACGTCTCCAGAACTGAAGACCTGATGTTCCCCAGCCAAAAACAGCAGGCTAAGATAACAGGTTTCCTCTGGAGACAGATCAGGAGTGAAACTGTGTGTGTGGAGATCTTCACAGGAGCTGAGAGATCCAGAGACGCTGTGATCAGATCTGAACCCATCTAACTCATGAGCTGATCTAGTTCTCTGAGATCTTACAGAGAAGACATGGATGAATCCTTCAAGATCTCCTTCTTCTGTCTCAGTAGAGTCACTGGGTACTTTCATCAGTTTCACTTCTGCTTCAAACCAGTGTTATTTTAGTACTGAGATGATAATATAATTGCTTGAATACAGTAATAAAACACATAACTATGAAAGCCTGTTTCCACCAAGATAATTGATACCTTTTATCTTACATTTGACTTTTTTCTCGCAATTCTGACATATTTCACAATTTCTACTTTCGTCTCGCAGTTGACTTTTTCAGTCAGGATCACTTTCTTCAAAGTATATTTATTTCAGTTATATTGAATACAGTAAGTGTTGGTGATATGGTTCTGTTCTGGCAAAACTCCACACACCTGTCCATGCAGGCATGCTTTTCTTATCACAATTTTTATCACAATTCTGACTATAATTTGCTATTCTGACATTAAATCATGCAATTCTGACTTTTTCCTCACAATTATGACTTTATAATTTGCAATTTTGAATTTTTTTCTCACAATTCAGATTTTTTTCTCTCAATACTGACTTTTTTCTCGCAATTATGACTTTTTCTGGCAATTCTGACTTTTTTCTCACAAGTCTGACTTTATAATTTGCCATTTCTTCTGTCAATACTAACTTTATATCTCGCAATTCTGACTATAATTTGCTATTCTGGCTTTTTTTCTCGTAATTCTGACTTTTTTGTTAGAATTGTGAGATATAGGCCCGGTTTCACAGACATGGCTTAGTTTAAGCCAGGACTAGGCCTTAGTTAAATTAAGATATTTAAGCAGCTTTTATAATAAATGCCTTAAAAGAAAACGTCACAGGTGTGCATCTTGAGACAGATCAATGGCACTGACATGTTTTAAGATATGTCAGAGCAAGATATTTTTAGTTGAGACGGCTCAGACATGCATTTTAGTCTGGGACTAGCCTTAAGCCTTGTCTGTGAAACTGGGGGATAAAGTCACATTTACCATTTAACCTAAGCTGAGACTTTGTTTCATCTTTAAAGTTGTTGTGCGGTTGCTATGGTGTCCTCTGGTTGCTAGGTGAGATCCTGTGTTCTGCAGATGTGATTGGGGTCCTTCAGTGTGCGTCTGTGGAGTTTCTCCAGGTGTTTTGGGTGAAAACGGTGTGTCTGATCAGCACAGGATCTGAGAAATCCACTGCAATGCTCATAGTAATTCTTACCCTATTAAACTAATAAGCAGGTGAATGCAGTTCTCATCTCTTCCGAGCATTCACAACACAAAGCATCTCTTCATGACACGGCTCTGAGTCTCTCCAGGATTGAGAAGAGCTATGAGAGAAATGCCACACGTGTTTGGTTCATCAGAGCTGATCTACAGCTCAATCCAGCACTTCTCAATCATTCTGATGAGCTCTAAAAGCAAACTGTGCTCCATCTGTTATGTAACTGCATCTGCTTCCATTCAGACGCTTCTTTTCTCAGTTTATACGGTAATCTGAGCATGTGTTTTCTGTTGCTCCTCCACCGCTGAAGAACTCAACTGAGATATTATGCACACGATATGCATTTTATTTAATTTTTGGGTCCCAGCTAACAGGGAACGTTCTTCACTAACGTTATATAACTGTTCAGACAAAACATTCTTAACGTAATGTTTGTGGAACTGTATTAATGTTTTATATACATTCTCGTAACGTGTTGAAAGTGTTGTAGAACAAACATTCTTCGAACGACATCGTGATGCTATTTGCACTTGATGAACATTCTAAGAAACATTTTAACCTGTAATTAATATTGTAATTACAAGAAAACTGGACATTTTAGTGATTTTTAGAATATCACAAATAATGTTTTAATTTGGGTGAAAATAAAGTTTGCCGAAGACTGTATGAAACATTTTTGTAACCTTTACGTAGCATTATAATCACAACAAGAAATCTGGAGATCTGGAGAGCTCCTGTTAGGTCCACTTTCAACTAATGTACGCAAACAAATAAAAAACCTTGGAGTAATTTTTGACTCTTCTCTGTTTTTTGATAAACAAATTAGTTCTGTTGTTAGAGCAAGTTTTTTCCATTTGAGATCTATTGCAAAGTTGAAACATCTTTCAAGGAAGGATATGGAAGTTGTGATTCATGCACTTGTTACATCTCATTTGAATTATTGTAACTCTCTTTATTCTGGTCTTCCTCAATCTTCATTGTCATGATTGCAAGCTGTTCAAAATGCTGCGGCAAGACTTTTGATTGAGTCTAAAAAGATGGATCACATTTCCCCTGTTTTATCATCCCTTCATTGGCTTCCCATTAAATTCAGGGTTAATTTTAAAATTCTGTTTGTTTATAAGACATTGTTTGGTTGTGCACCCAGGTATATCTCTGAATTTCATGTGCCATATTGTCCTGCTAGGGCACTTATATCTTCGAGTCACTTGCTTCTAACTGTGCCACGGTGTCGGTACAAATCAAAGAGCGATCGAGCTTTTTCTGTGGTTGGAATGGTCTCCCCTATCATGTCAGATCTGCTCCTTCTCTGGACATTTTTATGTCTAGACTCAAATCTTAATTTTACTTTTTAGCCTTTGTGTGTGTGTAATTGTATTTTTTATTAGTAGGTTTGTTTGTACACTGCACAGCACTTTGGATCAATTTACTGTGTTTAAATGTGCTTTATAAATAAATGTTTTTGTTGTTGAAGACTGACATTATTGAATGAATTAGTTCATATAATAGATGTGCATAACAGATGACATGAAGATTTCAGTGCTGATTTATTAGTGCATGAATGTGTTTGTGTATGTTTGCATGTATTTCTGCTTTGAGTTCATATCAGAGGCCCATATAAGGAAGCGCAGGAAGCTTCTCGCCAGATTACGGCAGTGTTTGTCTCCAGACGTCTGGAGGTTTAGGGAGACGGTTGTTGTGCTGTTGTTGTGCGGTTTCCATGGTGACAGATGTGTGTGCTTATCAGACTGACCGCTTGTGTGGCCTTCGCTGAAGCATCAGCAGTGAATGTGATTGCTTCAGTTCTCCATATGTCTCTCTGAATGAATCATCTCACAACAAAACGAACAAAAAACAATCAAAAAGTGTTGTTTAAAATCCCATTACGCTGTAGGACTCTGATTCACATCTTCAAGGAAGACATTGAGCGTGTGACTGGATTTAATCTTCGGTGAACTGATTAATGAACTAAAAACATATGATCAATGTCACGCCAACATGTTTTTTTTTTCATTACGTGAACTCATCTAAATATAACTTCAAATTTCAACTTCATTTTTTAAGTTGTGAGGTTCGACAAGACAAGATTTTTTAAAAATAATTGTAGAGTTGTAATGACTTGTACAGCCATTTGATTTTACTTGGAAATGTTTTAAAGTTGAATTAATTTGTTTGTTTGTGGTTTTTGGTTGGGTTTTTATAATTAATAAATACTTTAGAAGTATTGTTCATGTTAACTATAATGTAGTTAGCTAATGTTAACAAATGGAACATTATTGTAAAGTTGTTGAGCCACAATATTCCCAGTGCACAATATAAGTGAGAAAGGAGAAACGTGTTGTGTAGATGTGTTTCCGTTCTGATCTGTTCCGGACTGAATTATCTGAGAAGCATTTCCTGATGGATCGGAGCTCCTTATATGGACAGGAACATCCGCAAGGCTCAGACTCAGATGATGAAGACTGGGAAAAACAATCCGTTGCATAAGCAGAGAAATCTCGACCTTGAACTCGGATTCTCAGCAACTGGGAATGAGAGGAATCCTCTTAGCCGAGTTAAAGCTGTTCCGGAACAACATTATGGAATTGGCTGATTTATCAACCCCTTGTTAAAAATTTGACTAATTAACCCCAGTAGTGTTCTTTATTATTTCAGATTGTGTATTCAATCTGAACTAATAAAGGATCTGTGTTCATCATGATGTTGATTTTACTGCAGAATTGATGCACAGTGACAGAAGTTTGTTGAAATTTAATGAACATGTTTGGAAACGCTGCAACTTTCCAGTGTTTATATATAATTGTCAATTTAAGTATCCATTTTGTACAATTAATTCTATAATAATGCAGTAAAAACATTCATATATTTAATGCGGAACTCTTGTAAGTTACGTAATTAGAAATTCTTTCCCTTTATAGTAGCGTCTAAATGTGAAGCATGTGTTAATGATTCTGCTCTCAGATGATTACAGCAGGGTTATTATACTGCCATTCAGATACTTCTATAGTTTATATAAACGTGTCCCTGCAGCACAGAAGCAGTCATGAGTAACACAGGTATATCTGTAGCAATAGCCAACAATACATTGTATGGATCAAAATTATACATTTCTCTTTTATGACAAAAATCATTAGGATATTAAGATCATGTTCCATGAAGATATTTAGTAAATTTCCTACCGTAAATATATCAAAACTTCATTTTTGATTAGTAATATGCATTGCTAAGAACTTCATTTGAACAACTTTAAAGGAGATTTTCTCAATATTTAGATTTTTTTGCTCCCTCAGATTCCAGATTTTCTAATAGTTGTATCTCAACCTAATATTGTCCTATCATAACAAACCATACATCAATGGAGAGATTATTTATTCAGCTTCAGATGATGCATACATCTCAGTTTCAGAAAATTGACCCTTATGACTGGTTTCGTGCTCCAGGATCACAAATGAAGAGGTTATTTGCAAAAACAGATAAATTTAATTTTCAAAAATCATGTTTTTTTATTTTTTATTATGTTATCATGTTTTTATTGTTTTATTGTGTACGTTAGCTGTATTTTTTCGTAATTTTTTAACTTAATCAAAATAACCCAACTGCAGTTTGATTGAGATTAATTGGAATGCACAATGAAAAAAACATGATTTTTGAAAATTGCTGAGTTATCTGCTTTGGCAAATGAACTCTTTGTGTGTGTGTGTGTGTGTGTGTGTGAGTGTGAGAGAGTATGTAAGAGTGTGTGTGTGTGTGTGCGTGTGTGTGTGTGTGTGTGTGCGCGAGTGTGAGAGAGAATTTAAGAGTGTGTGTGTGTGTGTGTGTGTGTGTGTGTGAGAGTGAGTGAGAGAGAGAGTGTGTGCAAGTGTGTGTGTGTGTGTGTGCGAGTGAGTGAGAGAGTGAGAGAGTGTGTGCGAGTGTGTGTGTGTGTAAGAGTGTGTGAGTGAGTGTGTGTGTGTGTGTGTGAGAGAGTGCGTAAGAGTATGTGTGTGTGTATGTGTGTGTGAGTATGTGAGTGTGAGAGTGCGTAAGAGTGTGTGTGGGTGCGAATGTGCGTGAGTGAGAGACTGTGTAAGACTGAGTGTGTGTGTGTGTGTGTGTGCGCTTGTGTTTTTGTGACATATGAGGACACAAATGTGTATAATGACACAGGTATGACAGGTATTACAAGGTGAAGGTGACTTATGAGGACATTGCTCCATGTCCCCATATTTCAAAACTCTTATAAATCATACAGAATTAGTTTTTTGAGAAAGGTTTAGGTATAGGGCGATAGAAAATACGGTTTGTACAGTATAAAAATCATTAGGTCTATGGAGAGTCCCTACAACTCACAAAAACAAACGTGTGTGTGTGTGTGTGTCAGCTTTTTCTGCTCCCTTCGGACAAGTGCCTCCTCCTCATGTTAATGTTGGGGTTTATGTGGAAAAAAGCATTAGTGCTTTTTAACACAGTGTTTCTCAATCGCTGAACATTTCTTCCATTCATTCAGTCATTCAGCTGGAATCCACCTGGAGACTTACAAACGCTTGGTAGGAGTTTACGTGTGTGCGTGTGGTATTTATTTACAACACTAATTACTTTACCTTTCTCACAGACTGAAATACTATAAAGTTATACTGTTTCAGTGGAAAGGAAACTGCAGATTTTGGTATTTATTTATTTATCCTGAGGATTTTAAAGCAGTGCAAATTTTATTCATTTATTCATTTTTTATTTATTTATTTATCTGTCGATCTTCATGATTTTGAAGCAGTGCAACTGTCTTTCTTTCTTCTTTTCTTCTGCTTGATGATCCTGAAGTCTTTTCTTCCATGCTGATCTGCATTAATCGAGATGTTTATCAGATGAACCGGAGTGTATGATGTTCATGAGTGTGTTAGTGTCCCGATGTGTTTGAGTGTTTTTTGCGGTCAGTGAGACTCTAGAGCTCTCGTGAGGGTGACGTGTCGTCGGTGTGTGTAGTCGAACGCACAGTAAGTCTGTGTCTGTGGTCAGTGAATTTACACTGTTTACATTCTGTTCTCCTGACTGTGAGTCTCTGACCGCAGGTGACCGGACTGAACTCCAGAATGGATGTATGTGAGCGGAA
The DNA here is from genome assembly GCF_936440315.1 of Barbus barbus. NCBI lineage: Eukaryota > Metazoa > Chordata > Actinopteri > Cypriniformes > Cyprinidae > Barbus > Barbus barbus. Next base: position 29,433,542 of record NC_136758.1, read on the forward strand.
ACATCAATCCTCAGATAAAAATACACCAAATGAGTCACTGATGTATGCAAACCACAGGATTTAAAAAATAAAAAAGGAATTGCGGCTTTTTAAAATTTGTTAATTTTAAACTCAGAATTGTCAGAAAAAGTCAGAATTGCGAGATATAAAGTCAGAATTGTGAGATGAAGAAAACCCCTGCAGAAGCACAGATATGAGTTCTGGAATAATGCAGTGACACTCGGTGGGCAGAAATAATTCTCTAGGTATATTAAGTGACATTTTCCCCAGAAATGCATTAAGACGGTTTATGGCTGAAACTCGACACTGCTATTGACCAGAATAAGAGAATAATATTGTCTTAAGCTGCTGTTTTGACAGCTTTGAGACATCAGTTTTATGTTGAGTCCTTTATGTGGAGCTTTCACTGGAAATGGATTCTGGAGTGAAGTTTGCTGAATTAATGATTACAACATCAGAGCAGAATGAGTGTTTGTATTACAGACGATAAATGCCATGACAATATCAGGAAAAACAGACCAACAAACCAAAATACCCTCTATTACAGTCATTAACTAAACAAGTCCAGACGGCTGAACTCTGTAATTAGACATGATAGTTATGTGCTTTAATCTTTATTCAAGAGTGGCTTCACCTTTAAAGTGCAGGAGAGTTCATTCATGTGCAGATACTGGTCAAATTTCTGCAATAATTCAGATTTTTTAATGTTTCTGAAAGAAGTCTCTTCTGTTCACCAAAGCTGCATTTATTTGATCAAAAAGTCAGTAAATATGTGAAATTTTGTTCAAATTTAAAACAGCTGTTTTCTGTGTGAATATGTGTTAAACTGTAATTTTGGACAAGTTTTTGGGGCAGACCTGACCTGTTGAAAAGAGATGTTCATCCCTCCTGGGGTGGTGTCGCTCTTCTCTCTAGAAATATGGCACATAGTCTAAGAGTTCATACTTGACTAACTGGGGCCCAGGTCAGGAAGCAGACAGACTGGCTAAACCGACCGTCTGCTAACAGATTGGAGAGCCTCTGCCCATCTCAAATTTGAAATGAGCTCATTTTGTGCATAAAATTTTTAAATTTCTATGTTTAAACATTTGTTATGTTATCTATGTTCTATTGTGAATAAAATATTGGCTCATGTGATTTGAAAATCTTTTAGTTATAATTTATTCAAATTTAAAAAAAACATACCAATATTTCCGGAATTCGGGTTGTAGCTCTTTAGTGTGACTATTGCAAGTCAAAACTTTTTACAGTGTATAACTGAGGCATTAAGTAATATTTTTAATTCGTATTTTTAGATATATTTTCAGATTACGTTTTAATTTTAGTTTAAGTTTTAATAATTTTGCAATTTTAAATTTTTTTTGTATTTATTAGCTTTTTGTTTCTATATAGATTTAATAAATTGTATTTAATATATTAACGGTTTATTTTTATGTAATTTCAATTTTAGATATTTTAATGCTTAATCTTAAACTCATTTCAAGGCAAAATTTCCCTATATTTTTTTAATCTATTATTTATTTTACATTTACATTTTTATTCATTTAGCTGAATATTTATGTTTTGATTTAGTTTTATTTGAATTACCAAAAGCTATTTTAATAGCTGTCATGATTCAATTAATATCAACACTGGACTCCAGTAATTGTGCGATGAACCGAAATCTCTTTAAATCTGTTTCTGTCTTTCTTCATCTGCTTGGGCTTTGAGTTCAGCTGGAAAAGGGACATTATTCCTTTTATACTATCAAATAAAAGTTGTAACCTGAACATCAGCAGAATTTATAAGTGTCTGCAGCTTTGTTCAGAATTTACAACACCGCTGCTGTCAGAAACACAACATTCAGCCCATGCAGCCAACAGGACTGAGAATACCCAGAATTCCCTCTAGATGTTTAGTTATTGTGCATCAGATGAATCACAACGCGTGTATTTAGTAGATTGTGATGCTCGTTTGCTGAATGCATGAACCGATAAAATGCACAACTGAAAATCTGCTACATGCATGCATTTTATTTCAGTTTATAGCTACAACCGTTCATTCTGATCTGATATTCATTAATGCATCAGTCATGTGATTTCCCTTGAATCTGACAAACAATCACAGTTGGTGATGACAGGAGATCTGTGTTTTACAACACAGACTTTTACAGTTTTATGAAGATCCTCAATCCAAATGATCCCAATAACTGCAGTGATGTAGTCTGAAACATTATGACAATTAAACAAACACTTGCTAAGATGAAAAGTGTTACACAAGCTCCAGTCGAACCCAACAATAACACAGATTCAGTCACTTCACACACACTCTCTTAATCTGGGAAAGTGTTTGGAAAATCATGAACTGTGATTCTGAGCCACACAAATCTGTTTACATTCAATCAACGAATGCGAGAGCAGATTTCCACATCCCACATTCTCCGCTGGTCATATCGGAGCGCTTCAGACGATTTTTCCGAGAGAACGAACTGAAAACAAGTGAGCAGAAAACATCTGTTTTCCATCAGGTCCTCCTGACATGATCCTTCCACTGGCTTCAGTTCACCTTCAGTCTTACGATAAAACCGCTCGTATCAGTTAATCGCTCCCCAGCGTTTGCTGAGGCTGAACAAAAAATATTCCTACCAGTAATTAGGCCATCTCTCGTTAACATTAAATCATGGAGCTATCAATATTCAGAGTGCTGGAAACTATGAGTGGATTTACCCTGGTAAACGTTACTCAACAAACATGATCACTCACTGACCACTGCATGAGCAGAACAATAAACCCCGCGCTCATCAGCAGACCATAAAACAAATGAGTTGAGCTCAGGACATGATGTTTCATCTGTAGTGGGTCATGCCCACATCATAATATAATAGACCAAAATAAGTTTTGTAATTCATATATATATATGTGTGTGTGCGTGCGAGCGAGCGTGCGTGTGAGTGAGTGTGTGTGTTAGTGTGTGTATGTGTGCGAGTGTGTGTGTGTGTGTGTGAGAGAGAGAGAGAGAGAGAGAGAGAGAGTGTGTGTGTGCGAGCGAGCGTGCGTGTGAGTGAGTATGTGTGTTAGTGTGTGTGTGTGTGTGTGTGTGTATGTGTGTGTGTATGTGTGCGAGTGTGTGTGTGTGTGTGTGTGTGTGTGTGTGTATGTGTGCGAGTGTGTGTGTGTGTGTGTGTGTGTGAGAGAGAGAGAGAGAGAGAGAGAGAGAGAGTGTGTGTGTGTGTGTGTGTGACGTGTGTGTGTGTGTGTGTGTGTGTGCATGTTTATGTGGTTTATGAGGACACAAATGTGTATAATGACATGGGTATGACAGAGGTATTACAATATGAAGGTGGTTTATGAGGACACTGCCTATGTCCCCGTAATTCAAAAGGCTTAAAAAACATACTAAATGGTGTTTTTTTGAAAATCTAAAAATGCACAAAGTCTCCTGTGAGGGCTAAGTTTAGGTGTAGGGTTGGTGTAGGGCAATAGCACACACAGTTTGTTCAGTATAAAAACCATTACACCTATGGAGAGTCCCCATAAACCACAAAAACCAACATGTGTGTGCGTGTGTGTGTGTGTGAGTGTGTGTGCGTGTGTGTGTGAGAGAGTGATCACAATATCTATATAAAGCTTCTAAAATAAAAAATTTATATTTTCTATTTAACTCTTTAATTTATTACATTAAATTAAAACTGTATTAAATAACATTTATTTATTTATTTAATTTATGGTGTAGTCATTTTAGTACTTCAACCTGAAATTATTTCAGTTAACATTTCTATTTTTTTTTTTAAGTTTATTCTTTTTTTCTATGCCTGTTAAGTGTTTATTGCTTCCAGATGTTTCTTCATGATGTTTTGTTCTTTAATCAAAATAGGTCAAGTGACACATGTTCCTTAATGATATCATCCATCATCCTGCAGGAAGTGACGTTATTTTGGAGGGAAATCCACATCAATAAGTATCTGATCTGATGAAGTCTGGGATATTTTGTGGTGTTTGTTGGCTTGTGTCTCTAAACGTTCATCCAGTTTTATGCAGTCGCTCGATCACTCTTTACTTCTGTGCACTTTTATCGATTCTGTAAACAGTTATGATAATAAAGCACCTGAGCAGAGCAGATGTCTGAAGTCTTTTCTAGAAATGAGAATTTACCTTGGGTAACCCCGTTAATTTATTTCACTCCAGTTACAGTGAAATATCACGTTTGTCCTTCAATCCCGTAACCAGCAGTGATTTATATTCTCCCGGTTATGCTGGAGATCAGGATCCAGTGAAGGTCAGTCCGGTTCATCTCCGCTCGCTTCACCTTAGATATCTCACATGTGAAGTATTGTTTTCACTCTCAGCATTTCCATTAGAAAGCATTCATGTGTCTGATGAACTGTGCAGCTCAACAGCGAAACAACCCCAAATGCCATTTCCCTTCATTCCTGATGAAATGATTGGAAAACGTGAGTGGAGAGCCAAAACTGTGACAAAACCAGCCGTTAAATAATGAAACTGCCTTCCAAACATGACGAGAACGAGCAACACTGCGAAAAAGCATTCTCTTATTCATATTTCTGTCTTGATTTCCAACGCAAATATCTTAAGAAGGTTTGTTTTCTGAATCATGCAGATGTATATAGAGAGGGGGGGGGGGGGTCTTGCTTTCAGAATAGGGTCATTCCGAGCCTATTCAGATTCAGAGCCAAATTACAGGGGGGTAAAATTGACTTTAGAGAGATGGCAGCATCATAATGTTATTTTCACACAGAGATTGGTAGATCTATTAGTAAAGTCTGTTTACTTTAGTAATCTTTGTTGCATTATGTGCCAGTGGTGACCATTCAAAAATGGGGAAACGGCACTTTTCCCACTTTTCCCGTTTTTTCTCCAAAGTTTGCATGCCTGTAACTCAAAAAGTGTTCAAGATATCTTAATGCCCTTTTAGATATTGGGTCTTCACAAACTTTCCTTCTGGCATCTTTTTTTTTAAAGGCGCTATAAGTAATTCCAGAATTTGTAGATATTTATACTAGAAAACAAGACAAAAATACTAATACAGAGTATCTTCTGTTATTTTGCATCTGCAGAAAATGCATCTTGATTTAAGAGTATTTAGATGGAAAACAAGACAAAAATATTGAGTAAAAATAAAAAGTTTTTGCACTGAACAGCCTCCAAATCTGCTGGAATCATGCGTTTACTTCTCTACCGAATGAATTACTTGGTGTACAAACGAACAAAATCTGTTTACAGATGCATTTTGCACATAAGTCAAATATGTTTTTGTTATTAATCAGCTTTAACTATCTACTGGAACTGTTTCCCCAGATGTACATATCACTCAACTCCATTCATATATAAACACAACAAACGCTGGTTTCACGTGAGCAGCTCTGATTTCATCTGACGGATTCCCATCAAACAGACCGAGGCGACTCAAACAGCAAGCGTGTTTGATTGTGATGCACTCAGTGAGCATCAGATCCATCCCAACGCTCCAGCAGTAAGTGATTGAGCAGAAGGAAGCTGCATAATGGCCTGGCTCTGAGGACTGAGGAATGAACACATGCAGGAGTGATTATACAGCGCAGGGGGCCGTGACACACACACACACACACACACACACACACACAGCGATGCCACTTGAATCCTCTAGCCTATAGAGCGGAGGCCTGTGGTCAAACATACAGGCTTGAGCTGATGTGAAAAGCGTATGTAACACGTGCTGATGACAGATGAAATATGGAGCCTGGTAAATGCATCGCAGTCTCTGCAGAACAGCAAAACATGAATCCAGATCACAGGGAGCGTTATGAACAAACACTCATCCAGTAACATTCACAGCAAAAACTGCTGTTCTTACTCAGTATTTCTGTCTTGTTTTACAGTGCAAATGCTTACGATTTTTAAATCGAGATGCATTGAGATGCAAAGATACGAAGTCGTGTTTCATAAAAAAATAAAAATCAAGATTAACTGAATATTTGCTTACAGTTTTTTTCTACTGCTTATGCACAAAATCACAGTTTCTGAAAGCTGTCACTCAAACAGCAGAAGCAGACACCAAATCTGCAAAACCAGACACTAATTCTCAGCCTTTGACTCAGTTTTCAGTTTCATAAAACACTTTGCAAAACACAACACACAGTTCTCTATGAAACACAAATCTAACAGGAATCAATATTATGGCAAATGTGATTGCAAATGTTTGCTTTTGAGATGTGTTCGTGACACGTGCTTCATTTTACAAGAGATGTGAGGCATTTTGCATTTTGTGTGCAGTTCTTGGATTTGTGTGTAAAGTTTTGAAAAAAAGAGGCAAAGTTTTGAAAATGTGTGCAAGCAGCTGAAAAAACTGTAATATGTTAATGTGGTCATAAAAAATAATCGTGTTTTCCCTTTGAATGAAGCTGATTTTTATTTAATTTTTGACCCCTTTAACAGATATTTGTTTATGCTATAAGTGAAAACTTGTTTAATTTTGAATACTTAATATCTTAAATCATTTTGCATCTCTGGTAAATGTATCATGATTTAAGGATGTTTAAATGTTTGTACAGTAAAACAAGACAGAAATACTGAGAAAGATGATCATTGTTTGCAGTGAATCTTCATTCAGAGTTGTAATAGTGTTATTTTTAAAAACATTCTTCTGAGAAATTTTAGTCAGACACTAACGTTTTTAAATGTTACTGTTTGTTTCAGAATATTCATAAGTAACATTCCCATAATGTTTGCAAAATGATAAACTGGAATGTTCTGTTTTGCGTAACATTTGCATAACCAAGAAAACAAAAGTGTTTAAAACCTGACTGTTCAGTGAGCATTCAGGAATAATGTTTTCATAATGGTAACTTTACCAAGACATTCTTAGAACATCTTTTCAGCTGGAAAGATCCATTTGTAAGAAGCTGTTTTTACTTTCATAAAGTCACGTTTGTGAGTGAAACGGCATCTGAATTAGTTCTGAATGTGATTGTGGATCTACACTGCCGGTCAAAGGTTTGGGATCAGTAAGATTTTTAATGTTTTGTAAAGAAGTCTCTTATGCTCACAAAGGCTGCATTTAATAAAAACAGACAAAAAATTGTGAAATATTATTGCAATTCAATATAGCTGATTTCTGTGTGAATATCTGTTCAAATTTAATTTATTTCTGTGATCAAAGCTGAATTTTCAGCATTACATGATCCTTCAGAAGTCATTCTGAGAGATGCGTATTTTGAATAAATGCTGTTCTTTTAAATGTTTTATTCAGCAAAGAATCTTGAAAAATGTATGACAGTTTCCACAAAAATATTGTGCAGCGCAAAATGTTTGTTGAGCAGTAAATCAGTATATTATTATGATTTCTGAAGATCATGTGACACTGAAGACTGCAGTAATGATGCTGATAATACAGCTGCAGATCACAGGAATACATTACACTTTAACACATATTCACACAGAAAACAGCTGCTTTACATTAGAATAATATTTCTGTCAGTCGTCAGTCGTCGGTGTCATGTGTTCCCGCCTCATGTGTCCATATTTGGTTTGTTTCCTGTCCTTGTTTAGTGTGATCATTAATTAATTCTTGTCCAGCTGTGTTTTGTAATTATCCTGTGTATTTAAGTTCCTGCCTGTTCAGTTTCATGTCGTCTGGTCTACTCGTTACTCCCCGGTGTTCCTGTCTGTGTCAGCCTTGCCTTGCCTTGTTTGGAGTCATTAAAGACTATTATTTGAGTTTACATCCTCGTCTCCTTGTTCCTGTATCCTCCTCGTGTACACCGTGACAATTTCAGTGTTTTTACTGTATTTTTCATCAAATAAATGTGGCCTTGGTGAGCAGAAGATACTTTTTTTCAGAAACATTAAACAATCATACTGGTCCCAGACTTTTGAACATCACTGTATGTCTTCATTTCTGAGGAGGCTTTTGGCCGAAGGTCACGTTTATCCTCCTGCATCTCCACGTGTCCAAGCGGTGATGATCTTTATCACGTGTCATCATATTTTGTGATTATTATTGTGCTCTAAATGACTGAAGTCATGGCCTGTTTTCTGTTGACTTGAACCTTTGGTTACTGACAGTCTGTTAAATGTCTGCTTGACTTTGTTTTTTAGAAAGTGACTGTTTAGATCAAAGCAGAAGTCAAGGACTGAGCGGCAGATGTGCTTTACTCTTCAATTTAACATTTATCATTATGAGATTATTGATTAAGTTCTTCTGGGTGAATCTCCATTATCTTCGACGTTCCAAACGCATCTGGATTCTACGGAACATGGAAATCTGCGGCAAACAGAGCAGGTATTCGGCCCTCGGCGAGCCAGTGGAAAAACTGAGCTGCTGGATGTGAATCTCAGAGATAACGGCTGAAGGCTGTGAGGTAATGACAGAAAGCAGAGAAGCATCCTAAACAAAGACTTGATTCTGATGGGTAATGTGTGTGACGACACCGGAGAACTGAGTGCTTCTCCTGATGGATGAAAAAAACAACCCTAGATTTGCTGTAGAAACTATTTTCACCCAGAAATGGCCATAATTTGAGCAATTAGTTTATCCAGAAAAAATCAAATAAAAATCACATATACTAGTGCATTCACTGAAAAAAAAAGATTTTCTTCCTTAGTATTTTTGTCTCGTTTTCTAGTATATATGTCTACAAATTCTGGAATTAAGATGCGTTTACAAGTAAAATGACTTAAGATATTTTGTCTTGTTTTCTGAAAATATTATCCAAATTGTATTGTCAAGTCAACGCATCTTAATTCCAGAATTTGTAGATATTTATACTAGAAAACAAGACAAAAATACTAAGGAAGAAAATCATTTTTTGCAGTGTTCAAAATCAAGTATAAAAAAAATGTACTGCAGTAATCTTTTTGTTTTTTTATTTATTTTAATAATTTGTTTATAACTTTGATTTTTATTTTTTATTGTGCAAGTCTGAATTTGAACATTATTATTCCTTCGACATTACAAAACGCTGCTATTTCTTTGGAGGATGCAGATCTAGTTTTCATCATCGCAGTCTGTAGTTCATGTGATTTTTACTGCGTCTGCTCGTTTGTCAGTATGGTTCTTAAAAAAAAAAAATCACATCGTTGCAGCAAAGTCTGTAAATATTAACGGCGAAGAAATATAAAAAGTAACGTAATGTGAGCCAGTGCTATTTTAGTATCATTGCAAAACTATTATAATTTGTTAATATTTTAAACTATTCTTTATTAGTGCTGTCAAACGATTAATCACAATTAATTACATCCAAAATAAATCCAAAAGTTTTTGTTTACATAATGTGCGTGTACTGTGTATATTTATTATATATATATACACAAATACACACACATACAGCATATATTTAGAAAATATTTACATGTATAAATTTATATTCATATTGTTTATATTATATATAAATTTATTTAATCTATAAACATAACATATATTGCTTATATACATGCATGTGTGTGTAATTATATATACATAAATATACACAGTACACACACATATATTATGTAAACAAAAACTTTTATTTTGGAATGCGATTAATCGTTTGACAGCACTAATTTTATATATATTTTCCATTTAAATTTTTGTTAGTTTTAGCCTTTTTGTGTATTTCCGTCATTTTTATTAGTTATTGCTTTTTAAAATATGTCTCTATAGGTTTTATTACATTTTTAACGGCAATAAAACTTTCAAGGGATTATTAAATATTTAAAGAGGTTAGGGTTTAAATGACAGTTAATATTCAGCAATATTGTTGATTAGATGAACAAAATCTAAAATGAATTAAACTAAGAGCTGCGTTACAGCTGAATTAGTGAATGTTTCACTAACGTTTTTATAAAAGTTACGTAAATGTCAGGGCAAAACATTCTTAAAGGGGTCATAAGACGTTGCTAAAAAGAACATTAACTTGTGTATTTGGTGTAATGCAAAGAGTTTATGCAGTTTAAGGTTAAAAAACACATTATTTTCCACATACTGTACATATTGTTGCTCCACCTTTCTGAAACGCATCGATTTTTACAAATCTCATCGTTCTGAGAAGCGAGGCATGCTCTGATTGGCCAGCTATCCAGTGCGTTGTGATTGGCCAAATATCTCAAACGATTAGAAATGTTGCATCCAGTGGGGACATAATTACTGATTATAATGACTCATACGGCCTTTTAATGATGCAGCGCGCTGCGTAAACATTACCATGTCTGTATTTGTGATCGGAGAAACGACAAACAAGCACTACTCTACGCTGCTCAAAACTCATGTTTGAATACTCCGTAGCAAATTCTTTAAATATGAAAACATACTTACAGGCTGTGAAGAAAATCTTTCTTGGAACATCCTTATGATGTTATTTTTACTTGAACTTTCTAAGAAACACTTTGTAACCTTTAAATGGCATTCTACACGCTAAACAAATCTTTAAAAATAGGACACAATGCTGTGTAATTTGAAGGAATTGTTCTGTATTTATTTTGTATAGGTGTTTTACCAGTATTTTGAATTCTACACTTCATTGCATTGTGTTTTAGAGTTAAGTGTCTGTAACATGAATGAATAATGTTGTGTGTAATGAGCTGCCAGCAGATTTTCTGTTATTTTACAGATTTATTTTTTACAGTGTAATCAACAAGAATACTAGACATACTTTAACATTCTTAGAATATTAAAAATAGACATTTGAATAACATTGTGAAATAAATTTAGTAGTGTAGCGTAAGAAACGTTGAAAAACATTTTCATCTGGGCTGTTCTTTTTAGAAACATAAAAACAATGTTCCCACAATGTTTTGTCATTTAAATTAGTCACCTAAGGATTTGAATGAACACTGATCTGAATGATGTCTCTTTTGTCTTCTGTAGAGCTGCTTTACAGCTGAAAATGAGTTTGTTTCATAATTGATGAATTTCACAACATCCTTTTTATCTCCGTGAAGCCGCTTTGAATCGATCTGTATTGTATGAGGTGCTGTAGAAATAAATGTGACTTGCTATGAATCTGAATTCTGTAACACAACTCCAAACCACTGTCAGCAGCATCAATGATGGAGGTTGTTAATTGTTTGTCTCAGATGAGTCCAGTTTTCCATGTTGAGGGAAACGTGAGGAACATCTGCTTTGAGGATCTGAGCTTCTCGTGTGTTTTTCCACATGTGGCTCCGGCTCAGAGAGTAAATATGAGTGTGAGCACGAGTCTTTAGCTCATCTAAATCTGTCTCATTCACGTTCCATTGTTTGTTTCATCAAGTTTCTCTGCTTCCGTTCGGTTTTGCTCTCGGTTGTGAATGTTGAGGTGAATAAAATAGATACTATTTTATATATTTTAGGTGAATAATATATACTTAAATGTATTTGAAATACATTTATTTCATGCTAAGTATACTACAAATACATATTCATATTTAATGCACTTAATAAAATGCCCTGCAATTGTACTTTTAGTGTACTAAACTGTTATACTTAAAGTCTGCTAAATTGGAACAACTAATTTTGGACTTAATGCACTTTAATTGAGCAGAAGTAGTGCTGAAGTACAACAAAAGATATGCTTAATATATTTTATTGTGAACTATTGCAAGTTTATATGAAGGATATACTTTAAATATTTTGCATTTAAAGACCAATATTATTCAAAGATCATACAATCCTCATCCAAAGTGACATTAAAATGCACTTTAGACTTGATATTAAGTGAAGTGACATTCAGCCAAGTATGGTGACCCATACTCGGAATTCGTGCTCTGCATTTAACCCATCCAAAGTGCACACACACAGCAGTGAACACACACACACACACACACAGCAGTGAACACACACACACCGTGAACACACACCCGGAGCAGTGGGCAGCATTTATACTGCAGCGCCCGGGGAGCAGTTGGGGGTTCGGTGTCTTGCTCAAGGGCACCTCAGTCGTGGTATTGAGGGTGGAGAGAGCGCTGGACATTCACTCCCCCCACCTACAATCCCTGCCGGCCCGAGACTCGAACCCACAACCTTTGGATTACGAGTCCAACTCTCTAACCATTAGGCCACGACTTCCCCAATGTGCATTGTGCAAGAGTAGTACGCTAAATAAAGTTTAATTATAATTTTTATATCAATAAGTCTCGAGTTATCTGTCAGTGAATATGTTCATAGATTTGAGCTATACTTGGTATAAAATAAATGTATTTTAAACCTATTACTTTATTACTAGGGTGGTTATGCAAACATCATGGCAATGTTACATTTCAAAGTTTTCTGAGCATTCTGAAACAAGTAGCAACATTTAAAGAGTTCCAAATGTTCTGAGCAAGAATGAGAGACGCTGCAGAAGAACATTTCACTCGATCTGTTACTGTTTCTGACTGCATTCACTGCTAAAAATTATTTTCTTTCTTGGTATTTTTGTTTTGTTTTCTAATGTAAATATCTAAAAATTCTTCAATCAAAATGAATTCACTTTACAAGCAAAATAACTTAAGATAGTATGTCTTGTTTTCTTTAAAAAAAAAAATCTAGAAGCAAAAATATCTGCTAGTGGGGCAATAAATATAATATTGTTTAGTCTTTGAATTAAGAATATTTCTCTTGCCCAATTGGCAGATATTTTTGATCGTTTTAGGCAAAAACTAACAGAATTTAGATTTTTTTTTATTTCAGAAGACAAGATAATATCTTAAGTCATTTTACTTGTCAGGTTGATTGAAGACTGTTTAGATATTTATACATATTTATACTAGAAAACAAGACAAAAATACTAAGAAAATCATTTTTTGCATTGTTTCAGAATGTTTGTGAAGATTCAGTGCGTCTGATGCATGTGTAAAACTAATACTAATCACAGCCCTTCTGTTGCACATAACTCTGTATCTGATGCAGTTTGACGGATGTTTTGATCTGTTGGATTATTTGAAGAGTTTATTTGCAAAAACAGATAACTACATTTTTTATTTTCAAAAAACATGTTTTTTTATTATCATGCTTTCGTTGTGTTAGTTAGCTGTAATTTTTTTAACCTAATCAAAATAACCCAACTGCAGTTTGATTGGGATTAATTGGAATGCACAATGAAAAAAACATGATTCTTGAAAATGGATAAAAACAGAGTCATCTGTTTTTGCAAATGAACTCTTCGTTTGTGTTTGAGCAACACTCAGCTCAGAGGAACAGAATGAAGCGTTTCTGAACAGAAATACAGATGTGATGTGAAAGTCAAGCACATGAACACGCTTCAGCTGAGAGTTCATACAGTAGTCTGCTTCTCTCTCTCTCTCTCGAGGCTCGAGGCTGAAATATGATCGTCTCAGGAGAGACTCATAAATTCCTCTGCTGAATAAATGGAGGTTAAAGTCAGAAGCTCAACAGGAGGAAGATCTTTCCTGCCCTGTCGTTCCTTCCAGAACATAGAGATTGTGCAAAAATGTGTATGTCAAAGAATGAAAGCATTCAAAATATTCATGATTATTATAGATAAAAATTAACGTTTGATTACATTTTTTAATTCACATTTATTTGTACAGTGCTTTTTACAATACATATTGTTTGAAAGTAGCTTTATGGAAAAAGCTTCTTTTTTTTCAAAAATAAAAATCCTTGAGCATTTGAACGTTTTGAAAACTAGTTTAATACTTTGTGAAGTTTATGGATTCTTCATGTTGGTTCTGCTCTATAGAGAAGTTACGTTCCACAGTTATTTTCTGCATATAAATTCTGAACTGAATTTGATTTGCGTTGAAATAGAATCGCAAGCAGCAGGTGATGAATTAAATTATATTTGATGATTTTGTAAATCTCATCATGAATCCATTGTATGATGATATGTGATGCTTTCCAAACAGAGCGAACGAATCAAGTCACATTTATTTCAGTGCTTCACACAATGCAGATTGTGCTGACAAATCAAACACCAGTGTTCTCAGATATCTGATACTGATCCTCCAGAACATTATTACAGATGATTATCATCATCATTATCACAGATGACTGATGTTTGACCCCCCCCCCCCCCCCCCCCCCCCTCTCACTGCTGGTTTATTAGTGATTTTTGTATTAAGTCAGTCATCACAAGTCAATATTATTTGTATAGCACTTTTAACAATGCAAATTGTGTCAAAACAGCTTTACATCGGCTTGATATAGAGCTGGGTGGCTTTATATCAGCTTTACAGTATTTAGACGGGGAAATAGTTTGTCGAAATGGTGTCATTCTCCTCTGGCCAGACAAAATCAGCAGTTTAAATCTAGGCTAAAGCAGAGTCAGATTGTGCAAAGGACTCACCTGGTTCCTGTGGTCTTGTCCCGATGGCCGTCTGGAGACAGGGTCTTCACTGGGGATCAGTCTCTGGGGCTCATCTAGGTGTCCTGGGAAGTGTTTCCAGTTCCAGTTGATCTAATTAATGCAGCCTAACAATCCTTTAACGGATTTGAATAATAGAAGTGTATTAGTGTGTTATGTGTAAGCCAGGTTTTTAATAGGTGTTTAATAGGGAGCCAGTGCAGTGTTGACAGAACCGGGCTAATATGGTCTAGCTGCTGCACTTTGGACCAGCTGTAGTTTGTTGATCAAGCGTGCAGAACAACCACCCAATAAAGCATTACAATAGTCTAACCTTGAGGTCATAAATTAACGTTTCTGCCTTTGACATTGAGAGCATAGGTTGTAATTTAGATATATTATTAGATATATTTAGATATGTCAACAAATAGATAAAAAAGAATTAGAATAGAGAGTGCAAGTGTCGGAGGGTCAAATAAAGATGGAAGAAATGTGTTTTTAGCCGATTCTTGAAGATGGTTAAGGAGCTGCTGGGATTGAGTTGGGCAGGAGGGAACATTTACATTTACATTTACATTTATTCATTTAGCTGACGCTTTTATCCAAAGCGACTTACAGTTGCTATATATGTCAGAGGTCGCACGCCTCTGGAGCAACTAGGGGTTAAGTGTCTTGCTCAGGGACACACTGGTGTCTCACAGTGGATTCGAACCCGGGTCTCTCACACCAAAGGCATGTGTCTTATCCACCACCCCCATTTAATGTAAAAGTCTGTGAAAGTGATTTTGTGCCTCTTTGGGATGAACAATAAAGCAACGTTCACTTGCAGAACGCAAGCTTCTAGAGGCACACCAGTCTGAAGAACTGAATTTAGGTAAAGGGTGCAGAGCCAGTGGTGGTTTTGGAGGCAAACATTAATGCCTTGAATTTAATGCGAGCAGCTATTGGTAGCCAGTGCAGATTGATGAACAGAGGTGTGACGTGCGCTTTTTTCAGCTCATTAAAGATTAATCTTGCTGCCGCATTCTGGATTAATTGTAGAGGTTTGATAGAGCTGGCTGGAAGACCAGCCAAGAGAGCATTGCAATAGTCCAGTCTGGACAGAACAAGAGCTTGAACAAGGAGTTGTGAAGCATGTTCTGAAAGAAAGGGCCGGATCTTCTTGATGTTGAATAAAGCAAATCTGCAGGACCGGACAGTTTTAGCAATGTGGTCTGAGAAAGTCAACTGATCATCAATCATAACTCCAAGATTGTTGGCTGTTTTTGAAGGAGTTATGGTTGATGTGCCTAACTGGATGGTGAAATTGTGATGAAATGATGGGTTTGATGGAGCCACAAGCAGTTCTGTCTTGCCAAGGTTGAGTTGAAGGTGATGGTCCTTCATGTCTGTTAGACACGCTGAGATGGGAGCATTTAATATTTTAATTCATTTGAATAATTCGAATAAAACATGATTTTAAATGTAATGCTATATTATTAACAAATCTTGGATTCAATCTTTCTGTCAACTTGTTTTCTTTCAATTTCAGTTTTTGAGTAAAAACAGCATCGTTTGTGGATAATTTCGGTTTCAAAAAGAACGACGTGTGCTAACTAAAACTAAAACAAGTTGGTAAAAAGATTGAATCCAAGATTTGGTGATATTACAGCATAATGAGAGATTTACATGCAGTAGTTTCAAATAGCTTCAAAGTAAATCATACAGCAGTTTTTTGGCGGCAGGCATGAATTGAGTGTTCTCGAGAGGTCTGCTGTTCCTTTACTCATCTCTGACTCAGATTATTGGGAGTTTTCAGTGGTTTCATCTTCTCCAACACTCTCCATTTCTTCTTGTGATTGTGTAATAAGTAATGGGAATGGGATTGTTTTGTAATGTAGGATTTTCCACAAAACTAGTTATAAGGGTCAGTATTTGAAAGTGAGATTTATGCATCATCTGAAAGCTGAATAAATAATCTTTCCATTGATGTAAGGTTTGTTATGATAGGACAATATTTGTCTGAGATACAACTATTAGAAAATCTGGAATCTGAGGGAGCAAAAAAATCTAAATATTGAGAAAATCTCCTTTAAAGTTGTTCAAATGAAGTTCTTAGCAATGCATATTACTAATCAAAAATGAAGTTTTTATATATTTACAGTAGGAAATTTACTAAATATCTTCATGGAACATGATCTTTACTTAATATCCTAATGAGGATATCAGATAATGATGAAGAACCAAATCAAAGCTATGCTGATGATACCCAGATTTACCTAGCCTTATCTCCAAATGACTACAGCCCCACTGACTCCCTCTGCCAATGCATTGATGAAATTAACAGTTGGATGTGCCAGAACTTTCTTCAGTCAAACAAGGAGAAAACTGAAGTCATTGCATTTGGAAACAAAGATGAAGTTCTCAAGGTGAATGCATACCTTGACTCTAGGGGTCAAACAACTAAAAATCAAGTCAGAAATCTTGGGGTGATTCTGGAGACAGACCTTAGTTTCAGTAGTCATGTCAAAGCAGTAACTAAATCAGCATACTATCATCTCAAAAATATTGCAAGAATTAGATGTTTTGTTTCCAATCAAGACTTGGAGAAACTTGTTCTTGAATGTATTGTTTTATACCTGTGCTACTTATGACAGGTTTTGTGCTCCAGGGTCACATATACACTCCCCTCCAACAGTATTGGGACAGTGAGGCCAATTCCTTTACTTTTGCTGTAGACTGAAAACATTTGGGTTTGACATCAAAAGATGAATATCAGACAAGAGATTTACATGGCAGCTTTTATTTCCTGGTATTTACATCTGGATCTGATACACAACTTAGAAGATATCGCCTTTTGTTTGAACCCACCCATTTTTCATGTGAGCAAAAGTATTGGAACAGATAGAATTAACATAGATTAAAGTGAAAAAGACTTAATATTTAGTTGCAAATCCTTTGCTTTCAATAACTGCATCAAGCCTGTGACCCATTGACATCCCCAAACTTTAGCATTCTTCTTTTGTGATGCTTTTCCAGGCTTTCAGCGCAGCCTCTTTCAGTTGTTGTTTGTTTTGGGGGGTTACCCCCTTCAGTCTCCTCTTTAACAGGTAAAAGGCATGTTCTATAGGGTTTAAAGTCTGGAGATTGACTTGGCCAGTCTAAAACCTTACACTTCTAGCCCCTGATGAACTCCTTTATTGTTTTGGCAGTGTGTTTTGAGTCATTATCTTGCTGCATGATGAAGGATCTCACAATACGTTTGGTTGCATCTTTCTTTAAATTGGCAGACAAAATATTTCTGTAGACCTGAGTTCATTTTGCTGCTGCCATCATGTGTTACATCATCAATGAAGATTAATGAGCCTGTCCCAGAAGAAGCCATTCAAGCCCAAGCCATCACATTATTCAAGAGTTTTATTCGTCACATACACAGTTATACAGAGTATAACCAGCAGTGAAATGTTACCTCCACTGTGTTTCACAGATGAGCTTGTGTGTTTGGGATCATGAGCAGATCCGTTCTATCTCCAAGCTTTAGTCTTTCTGTTACTTTGGTGAAGGTTAATCTTGATCTCATCAGTCCATAAAACTTTGTCCCAGAATTTTTGAGGCTCATCTCTGTACTTTTTGGCAAATTCCAGCCTGGCCTTCCTATTCTTCTTGCTAATGAGTGTTTTGCATCTTCTGGTGTAGCCTCTGTACTTGTGATCATGAAGTCCTCTGCGAACAGTAGATTGTGATTCCTTCACTCCTGCCCTCTGGAGGTTGTTGCTGATCTCACTTACAGTTGTTTAAGGGTCTTTCCTGACAGCTCTCACAATGTTTCTGTCGTCAACTGCAGTTGTTTTCCTTGGTCTACCTGTTCAATGTCTGTTACGTAGTACACCAGTGGCTTCTTTCTTCTTCAGGACATTCTAAATGGTTGAAATGGCTTTGGCCAATGTGAGTGCAATGGCTCTGATTGATTTTCCTTCTCTCAGCTTCACAATTGCTTGTTTTTCACCCATAGACACCTCTCTAGTTTTCATGTTGGTTACACCTCTTAACTATAAATGCAGTTTGAACAGGCAAAACCCAAATCTGAAACTGAGCGTAGACACTCAGTGCTATTTATTGTTTGACTAATCATTGTGATAGGACACACCTGGGCAACAAAACACACCTGTCAGTCACATGCTCCAATACTTTTGCTCACATGAAAAATGGGTGGGTTCAAACTAAAGGTGATATCTTCTATGTTGTGTGTCAGATCCAGATGTAAATACCTGGAAATAAAAGCCGGCATATGTCTGATATTCATCTTTTGATGTCAAACCCAAATGTTTTCAGTCTACAGCAAAAATAAAGGAATTGGCCTCACTGTCCCAATACTTTTGGAGGGGAATGTATATATATATAAAACAGTTATCAAATAAGCATGTCATATTCTGTGTCCTAAACTCTTGAGACATTGGTGTCTCATATTTTAGAGCAGTCAATGCAATTTGAGAAAGAAATCAATCAAATCTGTGTGTGTGTGAAAATATTCAGATGTAACCCACTTCGTAATCTTTAACATTTTCATAAGTAACTGTAATTTAATTACACATTTTTTGTCTAACTGATTCCAGTTACATTTATTTTGTAATTAAATTCCATTATAAGTAACTAGTTACTCCTCAACACTGGTTATATAAGCAGAGTTTAAGCCAGTGATTGCTGGAAACATCTGGATTTGGAGCATGACGTGGCTCGTGTTCAAACACATTCCTGATGCTCCTCTGATGAACGGCTTCCCTCGGGATCAGAGTTACCGTAACACCCTCGGCCCGTTAAAACACACGGACCTGCAGCTGAAGAGGATCGTTCCCGTCACCCTCCTCTGATTGACTACTTGTCATGAAGAGTTAAAGATGGAACATTCCTCAGATTTCTGCATGTTCCAGTAAACTCAGTCTGAGCGCTGGACAGGGCTTCAGGTGTTTCCAATGATCCCGTTCCTCTATTTTTAACAATGTGCTTGAGTCATCGGTTTTATTCCACTCTTCATGTCACGAACATTCCACTCCACATGAAGAACTAAAAATAGAGCTTGGCAAACTACGTCACGCCGCGCCAGATTCCGCCATGTTTTAGGTCTCGCTCAGGAGCACACAGTGTAAACACATGCAAATCACCACAGAAAAAACCCACCGTTTACTATTCATATTTTTTGAAAACCATCTTACATACTCTTAGAATAAAACGGACTAATAAGTAAATCTCTTTAAATAAACAAATGTCTCTGTGGTTTGTCTGAGAGGCTGCATATATGCATTATTCAGTCTCCTTCACTGCAGTGGTACTGATACAGACTAACTGCTAAAACACTTTGATTAGAAGCAAAACCATGCCTATTCTTTAAAGGGGAGAATACATAGCTAGATCTTAAACAGTGGATTGTTTAGCATGGTTATATATCATAATATTGCCCAGTAAATCTGCTCAGCGTAAAGAATGAAGCCATTCTAGAGGTAACAGAACTTACTGTAAGCTGCTTTGAATCGATGTGTTTGTGGATGCTGTGCAAATAAATAATGAACCAAGCTGAAGATTCATTATTATTAGAGACACCGAACAATGATAAACGATCAAATAAATGAATGAATGAAACTTAATCCTTACAAACAAGTGTCCTGGGATCAAAGATAATATTTCCATACATGATTATCTTTTATTTGTAGTGTGAGGGCGAACAGTTTAATGCAAATCACTGTATATTAAATCTACAGAGATCAATTATTAAGCCATATCTTATTTGAGTTGTTACCGAATTTCAGTTTAACTTTCATCCGAGTGTGAATGTAGACATTATATAGGCGATTATTTTATGTTTATGTGATTGAACTTAAGATCGCGTTGAATGATTAAGGCTTACTGTATCAACAGCGTTAATCAAAAGCAGAGGTATTTCATGCAGACACTGATAAGAGTTAACTTATGGCATCTATCAATGTCTGCAGGAAATACCTCTTTCTGCTTTCTAAGGCTGAAAAAAGCAGGTTTTTCACACCGGCTGTGTACAGGGCTGTGGCAAATGATGTAAAGTGAGCCTTAACCACTCCAACGTGATCTTAAGTAGAATAATAGAAACATTAAATAATATCAACGTCTATATTCACTATATTATCCAGCCTCCGCGGTAGCTCCCGTTACCTAAACTCCCAGAATGCATTGCCGCTGTGACGACACATTCCCAGACTCTATACACGTGGAACACAAAATTCATAGATACTCAAATACCAAACTTAATTGAAGAGTTGATCTTCACCGCTGGGAACGGCAGTACTGGCACACACATTATACATCTACATACACACTTACCTCTGTTCAGCATCCGAGAGGACACTCCACACACTCTCCTCCCTCTACAGATTACCCGGATCAACCACACAGACACACGGGTGTTAGTTTAGCTTGAAGTTGTATTGTTAGTTTGTGTTGTCTCCTGTGTGTGTGTGTGTGGGGGGGGGTTTCAAACGATCAAGGCCGCTTATGACGTCAAGGCTGCAATGCGATTGTAGTCCGACGAAACCATTGTTGTTTTGTGGAAGGGACTGTGTCGTCTTTTCTGTGGAGAGTAAAGAGGGTAAATGTTAATGATTTGTGTTATTAATATGTGTTAATAATGGTTTATTAGTCTTTGTGTTTCATAATGTGGTAGATGTTTTTACATGAAGTTTATGATTTAAAAATGAGTTTATAAGTTTAAATACTTACCTGATAATGGTACCCTCCGGGTAGGGGGGTGGAGCCACATCAAGGGCTTGTTTATCAGGTGAGCGGCGTGCTACTGCGGTGCCGTAAGCTAAACTAGACCTCTTGTATATTGTGGATACTCGTTTGTACATATATATTTGTTGTTTATTTTGTTCTTTTATTTTTTTGTTTGTTGGTACTTTGCAAATTTTTTTTGACTGAGCACTTGTGTAAATACTCTCACCACTGGATATTTTTACGGCGCACTGTAAATAAGTCACCTTTCATTTACTCCTCAGGTAGGAGGACAGAACCCAAACGGCTTCGATTCAGAGTTCTTTATTAAATAAAAGGAAAAAATGCAAAACAAACAGGGCCAAACTACCGGCTACAGGGCTGGAAACAAAATAGACAAAAGAAGAAACCAAACCTTATATAACAAAGAAGCAAATAACAAGCCAACTAGACAACTAGACAAGGCTGACTAAGAGCAGGTACGTTCATGCAAAGCACAAGTGGAATAAATCGAAGGAAATGAGGAGGGTAACGAGAAAGGACAGGTGGGATAAATTAACCAATAATCAGATAACAACTGAGTTAAAGGCAGGGTTAAACAACAGACAGGGGACACATGGTGCATAGAAACACACACATAAAGCCACGTGCTTGCAAAACATGGTGATATGAATGCACACAGCCAATGAATATGGCGGACACTGCTGGATTCGGTGGAACGGTCTGTTCTCCGGTTTGAATAGGACCAATGATAATAGTTACTGTACAACCGCAGTTGCACAGAGGTGTTGATGGCATGTGAAGGCATCTCCACAGAAAAAAAAAATCTAGCTTTTTGTGCGTACGTACACTTTTAGGATGAAATCTACGGAGAGCTTTATACATGAGGCCCCTGGTCTGAGTACACTGGAAGCTGCATCAGAAGTGTCCGGGTTCTCAGAACTCAGAATAAACCCAACTGAAGAGACAGAACCCTGGCGTCAAATACAAGACAGAAACACACCACCCTGAAAGACGAAAGCACGCCAAACCAAGACTGACAAGAACAGATTGGAAGACCAAAGGATTGGAGGAAGGGAAAACACACACACAACACAACCCTGAACACAAGGATGGACCAGAGAGGATCTGAAGGACCAGGGGCCTCGTTTATAAAATGTTGCGCAGAAAACATCCTAAAATTGATCTTACGATCATTTCTCAAATATGCGTATGTGTGATTCATTAAATGAACGTACAAACAGAAAACGTACGTACATGTCTCTTTCAAATGTCAATCGCAAAAGATGACCAGTCATAATCCAAATTCTTTCATTTAGAACAGAGAGCTGCAAGAACAGCTTACATTTTCAAAAACCTGCAGTACTCCGACAAAATAAGTGCAGAAAATGTGACGCTAAGCACTTTTCCACGTCAAAGACTGGTGTGGTTTTAAGTGTACGCACGCTCTATAATCAAATCCTAGCGTGCACACGCTTTATAAATGAGGCCCCAGGAATTAAACTTCTTGAATGTTGTCAAGGACTTGGTGTTCCGGATAGGGTTGGAAAAATCATTCCACCAGTGAGGAACAGTGAATGAGAAGGTTCTGGACAGTGATTTTATGCCTCTTTGTGATGGTGCCACGAGGCTTCGCTCAATTGCCACCTTTAGTATTCTGGAGGGATGTAGACTTGTAAGAGCGAGGCATGAAGAAGCAACATTAATTGTCTTGAACTTGATGCAGCGATGAGTTGAATCAGGTGTGTTTGATTAACTCTTTCTCCGCCAAATACAGAATTTTCCAGGTTTCTATGTTTTCAATGTTATAATGCTAGGGGGCGCTATTATGCATGACCAGGAAGATGCAGAAATGAGCGATCTCATATGTAAGCATATGCATATGAAAAATAATGCAATCGTCAAAACTACCTGCATATAAATGAAAACGGGAAAGGTCTTTTGAGTCCGAAATTCTCGTCCGAAATATTTGCACGTTAAAATATAAATACGACCTCATGTGGTGCAGGTTTACACACTGCCTCCGAAACGTTCATCCGTCATACAAAAATTGGACCAGGTTTGATTTTCTGCATTTTCGCATCCGTATCAAGCATTTTGATAGGAAAGATGACGAATTTGAAAAAAAAAAAACGTTTATTTATTTTATTAATGATTTCTACATCAGCAACTAATGAACATTCTATATGATTCATAGATTAAGTAATCAATAAATTGTTATTAGCTAAATGTGTCATAATATATTAATTCCCTAATAACATATTATAATAACTAATAGTGTACATTCATGTGTTAATTACAATGGGTTGAAGCCATGCATTTCAGCTTCCAGTTGTCTGCTTTAATTAATCATTAGCTAATGATATGCAAATATATCATAATGTTATGACTTTACTCGTTGAGGCACATGACTAACTAACTAATTCTAAATCCATAACCACAATGACATTACTTAACAATTATTTAATAGTTATTTGCCTCAACAAGTAAAGTCATAATATAATGATATCTTTGCAAATCATTAGCTAGTGATTAATTAAAGCAGACAACTGGAAGCTGAAGTACACAGTTTTGACCCACGGTGGTAATTAACATGAATTTACATCATATGTTATTAGGGAACTAATACATTATGACACATTTAACTAATAACAATTTATTTATTACTTAATATATGAATCATGAATCTATGAATTATTAATGATTACGTCAGCAACTAATGAACACTCTATAGAGCAATCATTAATAAATGGTTTAGTTCTTCATGAGTTATACATTAATTATCTGTGCATTATTTAAGCATGAATTAATGCATATTTTAGATACTGATGGAAGCCATCTACTGCATCTTTGCTTTGATAATATTACTGAATATGATATGTAGTAATTGATAAAAATGCAACTTTCTCAGCTTTTTGTTAAAAACTTTGCTTTTTTTTTATGAAACCTACCTACATTCAAGTGTTGATTTAAAAAAATTAAAATAAACATTTGAAGGTAGAATAAAACAGTTTTTTCCCCCCCCTTATTTTGATGTATTGCATGATCAGATATTCATACAACAAATTATTCTGGATGTGTTCTTAGAGGCCAAGTCCAGCCAGTTAGGCCCTAGAAACAGGAACAATCCCATGTAATATTTTTTGTTTATTTATATTTTTACATATGTGTATTCTCATCTGATTTTTTTATTGTCTGTGTGTTAAAAAAATTCCTTGTATGCACAAACATATTTGGAAATAAAGTCTCTTTCTGACTTCTGACTTCAATGCTCTCTGGAAAAACCCAAAGTCAGACAGCTTCAAGTCAAAGTTCTCTTAAATACAAGGTGGGACAATGCAAACAAACTGGGCCAGGCTAAAGCCAACAGGGACAGAACCCTGAGTCAGTAACATACTGACAGGAATCACATTTCAATAAAGACACTCAACGAGGACAAGTACACGCTCAGTCTCTGAGGTAAAGGATGCATTAGTTCACATTACAGCTCAAAAATGCTTCAGTATATTTTTTAACAGCTCTTTCCATGTTGCATAATTTTTTTTAACTGTTTATGTTCAGCTTCTAGATTCCTGCAACTCGAGGAAAATGAGGAACATGTGCATCTTAGGGAAACATTTACGTGTGAGATTTTAATCTTTGTCTTTTAATGTTTGGAGACGGTCTAGATCAAGACCAAAACGTGCTTTTCAACACATTTTACTGGGCTTCTAACTAATTCTGATTCTGTGAGCGTGAACGGCCTCTCTGTGCATCTCCTGGACGGTGGTTTTGAACAGCATTCATTACGGCGGATCTTTATATTGAGGTAAATTACAAGCTGTTGCTCTGACACAGGCATCTATTCGCTGTGAAAGCAAACGCTGGAAGCCACAGACTTCACCAGGCTGCGCATAAATCAGTTCAGCAGACGTGTGTGTCGAGTTTTGGCATCATCTTTCACCCGCTTGATGAATGATCCTGCTTTGCTTTTCTCAGCTGGGTTCCTCTGAGGTTCTGACCTATATTTGAGGAGCGTGATTCCTGAGTGTTACTGATGCCAGTGCGCTTGTGTCTTCAGGGCTTCACACTCTGCCCGGAGCCGATGCCAAACTAGTGAATTTATCTGCTGTTCCTGCTCTCCTTGATGATGATAGATGCTTGATTTCAGACTGAGTCCAGTGAACACGAAGCCGGAATATTCTGCAAGTGAGAAAACATGTTTAGAAATGCTTTAGATGGCATTAGATTAGGTTTAACATTGCATGATGAGATATGAAAGATGCACATATATATATATATATATATATATATACACTACCAGTCAGTTTTTTAACGAAGTCTCTTCTGTTCACCAAGCCTGCATTTATTTGATTTTAAAATACAGCAAAAGCAGTAAAATTTTAAAATATTTACAATTTCAAACAGCTGTTTTCTATGTGAATATGTGTTAAACTGTAATTTATTTCTGTGATCTGCAGCTGTATTTTCAGCATCATTACTCCAGTCTTCAGTGTCACATGATCTTCAGAAATCATAATAATATACTGATTTGCTGCTCAACAAACATTTCTGATTATTATTATTATTATCAATATTTAAAACAGTTGAGTACCTTTTTTCAGGATTCTTTGATGAATAGAAAGATCCAAATATCAGCATTTATCTGAAATAAAAAGCTTTTGTAACATTTTACACTATTCCATTCAAAAGCTTGGAGTCAGTATAATATTTGGGGGGGGGGGGGGGATTATAGAAATTAATACTTTTATTTAGCAAGGATGCTTTAAATTAATCAAAAGATGATAAAGACATTTATAATCTTACAGAAGATTTCTGTTTCAGATAAATGCTGTTCTTCTGATCTTTCTATTCATCAAAGAATCCTGAAAAAATTCCACTCAACTGTGTTCAACATTGATAATAATCAGAAATGTTTGTTGATCAGTAAATCAGTATATTAGAATGATTTCTGAAGATCATGTGACACTGAAGACTGGAGTAATGATGCTGAAAATACAAAATCACAGGAATACATTACATTTTAAAATGCATTCATATAGAAAACAGTTATTTTAAATAGTAAAGATATTTCAAAATTTTACTGCTTTTGCTGTATTTTGGATTAAATAATGCAGGTTTGGTGAGCAGAAGAGACTTCTTTAAAAAAAACATGAAAAATCTTACTGTTCAAAAACTTTTGACTGGTAGTGTATATAGTTCAGATTTTCTTTTTTTCTTGTGTCTTACCTCATCAATTAAAAATTAAAGAATTCTAAAGAAAGAAAGCATATAATTTAATAAACGTTGAGGTTGGAATCCCTGATTTTCTTTCATTTAAAAAAAAAAAAAAAATTATTATTCTTTTTGAACCAATCCTGCATTTGATTGATGAAGGTAAGACACTAATAATAAATGCTGAGTTTGGAATCTCTAATTTTCTTTCATTTTTAAATTAATAATAATAATAATAATAATTTAATGTTTGTAGAATTCAATAAATGTTTATATTTCCGATAACAGCTGTGTTTATCAGTCTCTCAGTTCATGTTACTGAAGATCTTGATGTGTTCTAGTTGTAAGTTTCATCTGACGGTTTCTGCAGAAATTGCAGGTTTTAGCGTTCCATTATTTCCATATCATTCATCAGTAACACCCTTTTCTAGTTGTAAACCATCCAGTCTTCGTGTTCTTCTCCCCATTTGACTCTTTTCAGATAGAATCTGAAGATCTGAAGCATCTCCGAGTCTCTTCACTGTTTGTTCTGGTAAAGCTGAAGGTCTGGTGTTTTCCTCAACTTAATACTTTCAGACACTGCTTTAAAGTATAAAATACTTTCAAAAACCTAAAAATCTGATTCCAGTCTTTTGAACGATATCGCATACAATCAACTAATAAATATGATATACTGATATAAAGTTTAATATTCCACCAGGTTGCCAAACGCTGATCTTGATGAAGAGTGTGTTTAGAAACAGGACAAATAAAAAGGAATGGTGTTTGAAATCAAGATCTTCATGACTTCATGGGAAAGATCGGGGCTGTAAACGACCGGCTCCACGTCTAATAATCTTTTTTATGGCCCTTAAAGATTGAGCAACAGTGAGCAGCTGTGATTTTATGGGCTGTGATATTAAAGATACGCCTCAACCTTTGACCTCAGGCTCAAACTCTTCACATGCATTTTCAGTTCAGATCGATCAGACATCTGAAGGAACATTCACATGGATCTTTTCTTTATTGTTTATTCCTTTGTATTTACTAAATGGCTTTCCGGGGCATTTATGATGAAGATGTTGGCAGCAGAAAGAGAATGTGAAAGTCTGTATAAACAGAGTACTGGTGATGTAAGACGCACAGATGTGCTCATCGAATCAACCTCTGAATACTCCTCACTGCCCATAAATGGAGATGCAATGTGAGACACATCGGAAACGACCGGCTACTGCTGCAGCTTCACTTGATTCTTCCTTCAGAAGATGTTTTTGAGATCCTGTGGGACAGACGCATTCCCTTCCTATGATCGGAACAAAGCATCTGCCTCTCCAGGAACCCAAACGAACATTCTCTGATGCTGTCTGACTGTTTTCACAGATGCATCTAAACGGTACAGACATTCCAGTGATTCCGAGCTAAATCCATTATCCCTGCTGCTTCAGCCCAAACCCAGCATCTGTCTGTCAAAACCACAGGATAGACTCTATAGAGAGCGGACAGACGAGCTGTAGATGTTATGTGTGATATTTATCCTGACTCATGAGTCACTTAAATTATTATGTACTGAGTTTTAGCAGCTGCCTGCTCAAATTACTTAGAGCTGTAATTTTCAACTACCATAAGGAACACCATCACAATATAGTAATTCTGCCTGAAGTTAGAGACTACTAATGTAAATTTAAGCCATGCTCTATATTTCTCAACATTGTCAGTTAAATATTTACATTTGGAAAATATTACATTTACGTCAGACTATTTGACAGCTGGTTATATTTCACTTTAGACAATTATCCTAATTGATGCAGGCAGATTTTTATTAATGAATTTATAAATACTTAATTAATACTTTTTATGAGTTGCTTACTCTTGCTTGGGACAAAACCAACCAACCAACCAACCAAAATCTCTTAATCAAACAAAAACAATCTCTTACTGGAATTAATATCTTACTAGAATAAAACTGACTGATGTTTAATTCTCTAAATCGAACAAAACCAACCAACGTTTAAATCTCCAAATTGAACAAAATTGTCTGACATTTAATTAACTTAACGGAACAAAACTGAACAATATTTAAACTCAGAAAAGTGACGTCTATTTAAATCTCTTAACAAGACCAACCAATATTTACATTTCTTAATCATATAAAACCGGCCAATGTTTAAATATCTTAACAGAACAAAACCATCCGATATTTAAATCTCTTACCTGTATAAAACCAACCGATATTTATATTTCTTAATCATATAAAACCAACCGATATTTACATTTCTTAATCATATAAAACCAACCGATATTTATATTTCTTAATCATATAAAACCAACCGATATTTATATTTCTTAATCATATAAAACCAACCGATATTTATATTTCTTAATCATATAAAACCAACCAATATTTACATTTCTTAATCATATAAAACCAACCGATATTTACATTTCTTAATCATATAAAACCAACCGATATTTATATTTCTTAATCATATAAAACCAACCGATGTTTATATTTCTTAATCATATAAAACCGACCAATGTTTAAATACCTTAACAGAACAAAACCAGCCTATATTTAAATGTCTTAATAGAACAAAAAAAAAACAGTATTTAAATCTCTTAACCATATAAAACCAACCGATATTTAAATTTCTTAATCATATAAAACCAACCGATGTTTAAATATTTTACTAGAACAAGATTGTCATCACAACAGTGTGATTTTCTGTAAAGCTGTGCTACACAAATACACTTGACTTGACTTGATCTGCTCGGCCTCATTAATCTCCATCTTTCACAGCTGCTGTTGTTCATCTGACAGTTTTATTCCTGATTGCTCAGCGCTGTTTGGAAAGCATCACCTGAACTAAACCCTGAGTATCATGTTCGTCATCCACAAACATGAAGCAATATGCATAGATTTTGAAGTTCTCTTTCCTGGAAGGTCAAGCGTTGTGTCAGAGATGAGCATGAATATGTGTTCCCTGAAGACATGTGCTCCTTCACCCTGTTATCTTCATACATGATGAGAGCAGGAGTCCAGACTGAGCCCTGAGGACACGGCGAGGCAAAGAGACCAAATGATGACTTCTACAACCTCAGCTCTTTACTGAAGTGATGGATGATCTACAGCATGTTCAGATGAATAGCTAGTAACTGCACAATTTAGTTGGTGCACAACCGAGAATTCCTGGCAAAACTCATAGTTTGATTTAAATTTAAGACTCAAGATGAAACATGCTGTTAAATATTATAATCAGCATGAAATGAAAATTAATTCTATTTGCTGTAGCAACTTATGTCCTGCTCTCATTGTGAACGATTCATCAGTGACATTATTCTACAGAAATAAATGTTCATCTTCATAATCCTTCTAATAATATCTTCATAAACTTTCCTTCCATCTCACATCATCAATACCTTTTATTAATCAACCGCTTTCATATAGAGACACTTTTACCATTTGATCAGTTCGGGAGATTGTTTTTCTTGGTAATAACCTCTTTCATTCAAATTACACTCACACACACACAAAAATGGATTGCAAACTTTTTTTCTAGTTATTGTACTTTAACATTATCTTCATGAAAGAACAGGTTCTGTGCAAATCAGGGAAATATGCCAAAATAAATCAGAGGATCACAGAATGCAGCGGTGTCATTTTAGTATCTTTGTTACTTTTAATCAGTTTTATATACTTTCATTTTAATTTTAGATCAATTTAGTAATTTTTTGGTGTTTTTATTGTTGTTGGTTTAGTAAAAAAAAAAAAAAAAAAGGCCTTTATAGTGTTTATTAATATTTTGAATAATTTTTTATATTTTTCATTTTAATTTGAGTTAGTTTTAGTAACTCAGTTGTGTGTTTTTGATATTTTTAGTAGTGTTTTTTACATGCATATAGTTTAGCTCAATTAAAAAAAAAACATTTTTCCAAAAACCAAATTCATATTTAATTTATTTCAGTTAATGATTACTTAATTTCAAGTAACAAAAAAAAGATTTTTAGTGTTTTTATTTTAGCTTCAGTTTTAGTGGTCTATAATAACCCTGGATTAATGCAGATTGACGAAAATGTCAACCGTTTGTTTTCTAGTGTATTTCAGATGCACAAAACCCCCCAAAATATTCATTTTCATCAGCGAAATTTGAGTGTTTGACTAAAAGCTACTCAGATCAGTGACTGAGCAGGAGGAATGAGAGCGACTGCATGTTTGGATTGAAGTGTTTGGATCAATGAGACAGTGTTTGTCAGATCACATCATCTAAACTGCCTTTATTTAGTTATGGAATATTTTCCAAAGAAATGAGTAGCAGTGCCATGCAAATTCAAGAAAATGGCATAATTCCTGAAGGATAAATCTCTCGATTCATCAATGTGAGGAAGGATCCAGATCTGATGTCTGGGTGTCAAATTAAACACATGTTTAGTTTCTCTGGGATCTGAATTCAGAGGAACTCAGTGTTTGTTGGAGCTTGACAGCAGCGCCTGCGGCAAAAACCAGAACCCATGCCACTGACTCATCATTTATTAGAAAGTTCCAGGCCCGAGGCTACAGATCCCACCGTCATCTTCAGGTCCACACGCATCCGATCTGAGGGGGTGAAGAAACCAGGTGAGAGTTTCAGTGACGCAGTCTATAAATCCTGCTTGACAGATATAGAGATTCAAATCACTTGGCAACTAGAAACACAAGTAAAAAACTGTTAAAGGTGTTATATACAGTATCATAAATGGGTTGAAATCTGAATTTAGAACTATTAGAAAATCAAGTTTTTAGTTAATTATTAGTCACTATTGCTAGCGCCGCAAACATTAAACTTCAAGGAATAGAACACCGAAAAATGAAAATCTGCTGTAAATGTGTTCACCATCAGTTCATCAGAGGTCAGGATGAGTTTGTTTCTTCATCAGGTTTGTAGAAATGTGTCTCTGCATCAGTGTCTCAGCAATGGATGCTCTGCAGTGAATGGGTGCCGTCAGAATGAGAGTCCAAACAGCTGATAAAAACATCACAATAATCCACACCACTCCAGTCCATCAGTTAACATCTGGAGAAGACTAAAGCTGTAAATACTAATAACTAAAATACAAATCCATAATCCATAATAAGGCTTCCTCCAGTGAAAAAGAGTTCTGGTCTGAATCAGGAGAGAAATCTGCACAGATCAAGCACTGTTTACAAGACAAAACAGCTCTAAACTTTAAAGCTTTTGTCTTCTCCAGATGTTAACTGATGGACTGGAGTGGTGTGGATTATTGTGATGTTTTTATCAGCTGTTTGGACTCTCATTCATCCTAATCTTGGACGGCCAGAGGGTGATCAGAACCAGCAAATTTTTTTTTTTTTTTACTATTCCTTTTAGTGTGTAAATAAATCCGAGACTCTTCCACAGGTAAGTGACACTCATGTTTCCTTCAGTAAATGTCAGTGGAGTTGAACCTGATGATGTAGTTTTAATCTGAGGATGGTTTTCATCTTTCACAGGCCGAATACAAAGCGTTTGATGGTTTGTCCTCAGCAGATGTCGGATGATCAG